>NW_022170511.1:6161471-6162173 GCF_008802855.1 Photinus pyralis
CGAGGTTCCGTTCTGCGTTCATATAACGCTAATGTACGAGTACATAAATAAACACTGTGACGTGAGGGATGTACAAAGTAGCTCATTAAACGTATGTTTGTCAAACTTCATTATTTTTTCACTAGAAGTGCCCTTAAAATTATGTTCGTACTGCGGTATGCCGTACTTTATGGATTCTCGCTTGATGTTATTTTCTTATGGTTTAGTGACCAGTTGCCGTCATGCAATGCTATATTATAACTTTGGAGCGCGAAAAATAAATGATGAACGTTGTGGAACTTGCGCAATAAACTAATATATAACCTTTATGCGAATTATTGTGAGAAGAAGCGAAGAAGCTTACTTTTTTAAATTCATCTTTCAGTGTAAATAATCCTAAGCAGTATTTTAAATTAGAATATTTAGAATCTCAATGCAATTCCACTCACCACGCTAAAAGGAAACTTCAATTTATAGCCAGTAATATACCACCCACTTTGTTTTGTTGAAAAGTTCCCATCAAAAGGTCTGGAATAACGTTCAATACAAACGACAGTTGAAGACTGACTTTACTGAAAACACATACATGATCTGCCACAACATTCCATATTGACATGACGGGTTGCCTATACTTCTACAGCTGATCACAATATGTTCCGAATGTGTATTAAACAAGTTGTAAATCAGCATATGCATGATGAAAGCGCATTTTTGGTAATGCAG
>NW_022170511.1:6162273-6163145 GCF_008802855.1 Photinus pyralis
CCCCCCCCCGAGTTTAACTGGCCACTGCCCTAGGTGAACTTCGACCTTTAATTATTATCTCCCTTCTGTCCTCAAACACGTAGAGATGGTCGTCCGCGCCACAAGAGAGGCCCTGGGGTGTCGGAAGGTGCGATCCGACGTCTTCAACGTCACGAAAACGATATCCTGTCCTCTTTCGACCGCTGGCGCATGAGGTTCAACGCCGACAAGGCGGAAGCCATCGCCTTCGCACAGAAGAGATGACAGATCGAACGTGATCACTCTCACTGGCGCGGGAGTACCATAACAATTCAGGCAGGATCAACTCCTTGACGTGAAACTAGCACAACGCCACCTAAACCTAGCATGTTACGGCGACGTCACCGTTGCTGGTCAAATCGTTCGGATCTGACAAACCGCCATACTGCCAAAACCAATAAGGTGGCCATCCACAAGACCTAAATTCACCCACATTTGATCTATCGTCCCGCGTTGATAACATTGTCCAAATCAAAAACCATAGAGATGAAATGTGGATATTTCTTTATAGTAACTGTAACTGCACGCCTTGATGAAGAACAAGATGCCATTTGGCGTGCATCTTCCTAGGCGCAATAGTCTAGACTGACGGATAGGCGAACGAATCCAGAAAATTGTGAATTTTTTAAATGCAAATACGCTATGCTGCGATGCAATGTAAATTTAAGAAATCATCAAACAATATGCTAAATGTTACCAGGAAGTGATGAATCTCAAACAGATTGGCTACTTTGTCAAAGGTTGCCCCAATCAAAATGGGATATGAATATTTGAGCCAGTTTGTTTATTTCAGTTTTGGATCATCAAATTGGCAAAGAAACCATACAGATTCATAGAATAATTAGAAAATTCAT
>NW_022170511.1:6163245-6163760 GCF_008802855.1 Photinus pyralis
AAGCACTTCTGGAACTAGAGCCTTTATATATACTTAGCTGTGGAGACAGAGGCTCCAAAGGAATACATACGGCTAAACGCTTGGGAGTTGAGACGAGTGGAAAGATCGAAGGAGCCTAGGGCACGGATGGATCTGGGAGGAAACTCTCAGATCCGATCCCCTCCTCGCAAGAAGGGATGGGATCCGGATTGTCTTACTAAGGCCAAAGAGTTATAAAGTCACTCTTATGGTTTACAGACGAGTCTCTAAAGGAATGGGAAACGGGCATTGGTATATATGGTGATCGACCAGGTGCTGCACCGTGTTTCAGGCAGAGATGTTAGCCGTCATCACAGTGACAGTCAGGTGACACTGAGGGCCCTAAATAGGAGCCAGATTAGGAAGATCACCAGTGTCTGTACAAAGGCACTGGATGAATACCTATCACCTGCACAACATTGAGCTTGAAGTAGAGCCCACGTGCATCTTCTTGGCGACAGTTATCTGGAACCGGAGAGGGCCCTATCCTTTATAGA
>NW_022170511.1:6163860-6245746 GCF_008802855.1 Photinus pyralis
GTAAACGATTTACATAAAGCGCATTTCCACTTGCATTCATTTCCCATTTGTAAGATGCAACTTCTGTTAAAATCGTAAAAATACGGCCACAAATATGAAAGATAGCGTTGCACATGGGCAATCCATTTTTTCCGTGCTTCTTCAAGTTCAGTTTATGAGAAGAATTTCATTTCAATGCTTTTCTAAATAAGAAAGTTGGAACTGCGCCTGCGCAAACCTAAATTTTAAAACTAATGTTAGATTTTCCTTTGTTCCAAGCGCCTAAGTATCAAATTTCACTTAAATGGTGCCATAGATAAAAAAGTTGGCGCTGCGCATGCGCAAAAGAAAATTTTGAGACTGGCGCTCGATGATCCTTTATTCCAAGTGCCTATGTATCAAATTTCGTTTAAATTCTTCCATAAATAAAAAAATTGGCACTGCGCATGCGCAAAACCAAATTTTGAAAACTGGCGTTTGATTTTCCTTTATTCCATGTGCCTATGTATCAAATTTCATTTAAATTCTTCCATAAATAAAAAAGTTGCGCATGCGCAAAACCAAATGTTGAAATTGGCGTTTGATTTTCCTTTATTCCAAGTGCCTATGTATCAAATTTCATTCAAATACTTTAATAAGTAAAAAAGTTTGCAATTCGGTTTATAAATGGTCGAGATGCGAAAAGGGCACTGTGAATTTTGAATCGATTCGATTCAACTTTTGGCATTGCGTATTATATGGCTAAAGCTATGCCCATATTGAATTTCATGCAATTCAGTTCATAACTAACGGAGATGTAAAAGCGATCGAACATTTCTAAACAAAGTTATCGTTCACACGGACAGATAGATGGACAGACAGACAAAGGAACAGACGGACAGACCAACCGGCAGGCGACAGATAGCAATGCAAAATTATAAACGATCTCTAGGATCGTTAATAAACGGCAAAAGTGTAAAATTATGGAACATGTAAAAAACGGTTTTTTGTTTTTTTTACAATAACTTTTTTTGTAAGCGGTACAGAAAAAATTCCTTCCTTGGTACAAGACTCGACACCATAACGAACCAAATAGCGAAAAAAGTAGAACAATAGCTCTTAAGATAAAGAACTAGTAGCGTCGCAAAACGAGCGGACGGACGGACGGACAAAGGGGCCACAATAGCGCATTTTTTTTTATTTTTGTGGAAATGCGCTAAAAATGTGGTTTATCACTTTTTAAGCTTTTACAACGACAAACTTCAAGAGCCGCAATTCGGAATACAACCCGGCTTTTATTTTATTGATTTACGCTGACGTGTTGATAAATAATTTACCGTTACTTAGAAGGATCCCTTTGGAAAGTGGTATAAGGCACGTGTATCCATTAATATTAGATGTCTTAGCTTTACTGTCTTTCTGTATTAAATAAAGCGGACGTAATGCGCTTGAAGATGTATGAACCCCCTAACTTACCAATTGAACCATACTTTCTGTGCAAGTACAAAGTGCCACGATGTTAGCATTTTATTTATTTATATCACCTCGACAGTTCGATAATATTTTCAAAGGGAGAAATGACACAAATCAAACACGGGTCAATTCGGTGTGCTTCTCTGGGACGTAACTGAGACCTCTATCTCAAAGCTTCCTGTTTTAATATAGATTGGGTACGTACGAAATTGAATTTCAAAACGAAATTGATGCACTTCGAATTTGCAACCCTTGGTGTACATCACACATTTTCGTTTCTGAAATTTATGCCACGGTTGTGTCTCGTGCATTTCAATTGAATAACTTGCACGGTAACTTCATTCTTTACGGGATCTAATTTAATAGAATAATTTGAGGATTTGATGCGATGTAAATTAACGCCAATGTTACTATGGTGCGTTACGCTTACGGTAAAATGGGAAGTTGTAATTTTCAAAATTTTTGAAGGCTGCGTTTAATAACCGTTGTAATTATAATTATACCGTTGTGCAGAGTAAAAAAATCGATCCTGTATTGTTCTATAATGGTAACTGAGCGTAAATCACGTTATGCGTTACGCTTCTCGCTTATAACGAAAATGAAAAGAACGTCATCTTACCCAATTTTATTATAATGAAATTTGTAATAGAATCGATTAAGAAATTCCCGGCAACTTGCACAAACTGTCGGTATTTGTCGGAATTGGGAAATCAATCGCTGGTATCTTAATAATAATAAATGCTTTCCCGGTGATTATTGGAATTCATTTAAAATCCTATTCGAACAAGGACAGATTCCTCGTGCAGTTTTTCTATGGCATGACTGACTGAAACAAAGGAATATTGGGTAATATATTTAAAAGGCAAATTTCTTATAATGTATGTGTTATATTATAACTGTGCTTTAGAGAATAATTAGGTAACAATTATCTTTACTTTTGAGTTTTGATGCCATTTATGCACAGCCAAATTGTTATGTTCACAATTTATGCATTCGACCAGGTTTTGCCCACGACGATATTGGTAAATCGTAACCAAAACAAGTACAAATGTGCAGAAAAGGAGTATCTTTCCTCCAAAAAAGTGTAGGCGAAATAATTATGAATACCAGCATCAGTTCTTATCAAGACCAAGATTTTGTTTTTTCCTAAAGAAATAAAATGATTTGTCTTTAAGCACCATCGCCTGTCAGGCTTGTTTCATAGGGTAGTTGCAAATGTTACTCTGTTAATATTTAATTCAAACACTAGCGAAAACTATTAAAATGATGCGGAAAACCTACCCTTAAAATCGTATTAAAAAATTCTACGCCTTTGGAGGAAAATTAAAGATATTCTGAAAGAACGTACCTACCTATAATGTATATTATTTTAATTAAATTTCTTTTTTAATTCAAAAGATAAGTAGAGTATTGTATATTTTTTTAACTAATCAAAGCAATCTAATATTTATCCCACCACCATCCGTCTTTCGTATTACTTTTTATAACAGAAGTCAAAATGTTACAGACTTAATTCAAATTATAAGTCAATTAAAAGTAACTTTTGTATGGATCATTTCTAAATTAGGTATATTTTTTATATAATTGTATATTATAGTATATCATATTTTCAAATTGTTTCTATCGTAGGCCATTTTTATTGATAGGTATCGGATGCCTAAGTTACATTGTATACAATAAAAAAAATCTCGATGAATCAATTGCCTACTATTTAATAACCGTAAACAAATTTTGGTTCATGGCTAACAGGTAAAAAATATGGTTGCATTACATCGATGTCATCAGGAAAAGAACGCGAACAAATTTAGACATACAGATATACAGGGTGTACTGCGCCACTGGATTCTATGTAAATTAGGCGGTTTTTACCTTTTTTCTATCTTACATGGAAAGTAAGATACGATAATGTAGCGAATATTCCAGAATCCCGATAGAAATCGAGGCGCAATAAAAGATTAGTCATCCGCGATAAAGAGCGAAGGTGAATGTAACGCGATCCTTCCGGGAAAAATGACGTGTTTATTCTAGAACATTCCTACCCGTTCTAAGAACATTCTAGACCAACAGGTGTGAGGTTGTGTTTAGTGCACAAGTAGTGAGTTTATGCCAGTAGTGACCGGAACTGCGTCAGAAAAAATGGAATAGTTGTTTCAGTTCATGCAAAAAGCCGGTCAAGCTGAAATGGAAGCCAAAATCGAAGCTGGGCAATGATTGAAGATGAGATACAGAGTGTCCAAAATGAGATACATTGTGTTCTAAATGAAATACATGGTATCCAAAATTAGATACAGAGTGTCCAAAATAACATTCATATGGAAAGTGAAATGAAAGCTGAAAACGATTTATGTTAATGACTGAAGAATGCAAAACAATGTGAGGTGTCGTCTGTGATAACACAAGATCTCCTTGCTGTTCCACCTCCAAAGCACCAGGAATCCGAATCAATCAAAATCTCGATGATGTTGGTCTGTCGGTCTGTCTGTACTTTTGGGTAGAATCGCGCATACGCAAATGCGTCAAACTCTCATTTCCGGCTAAACGGCTGAACCGATTGGAACCAAATTTGGTTCTATTCATAGGTATAAAAGGGCAGAATGGTGCATGCGCAGGTGGTATCTGGGCTAGCCACAGCAAATTTGTCTATGAATATGTGTACCAAATTTGGTTTCAATCGGCTCGGCCGTTTAGCCGGAATTGAGAGTTTGATACACTTGTGTATAGGCGATTCTGCCCAAAAGCTTTTCAGCTATTCCTTTTATGTCTAAGAATATGTGTACCACATTTTGGTCCCAATTGGTTCAGCTGGAAATGAGAATACAGACGGACCGACAGACCGATATCATGGAGATTTTGATTGATTTGGTTTCCTGGTGCTTCAAAACGTGTATTTCTGTCAAAAAAGTTGGGGGGGGGGTTATTTTTTACCCTAATGCAATACCTCCCATACTAACGTTCGAGTAGGTGATAAAAAGGGCACCAAGATTGGGAGATGTGCCCCAGTAGCTGAAGGAGTATGCTGTGAAAATACGGCCAAGAATTACGACACGTTGGAGTACTCAGAAAACCTTCAACCCTGAATCACTGCCGCATGCAAAAATTTGTCAAGCCAAAAGGACAAGGCTAAAGGGTTAATTTGCCAGTACCAAGATGTGTTTGCTCATAAAATAAATATGGGAGATGCCAATCCCAGAAAACTACCACGGGCCAAACGCGACGAAGCCGAGGAGATCATCGGCGACATGTCTAGAGATGGAACAATTTAACCATCCAGCAGCCCTTGGAGTTGGACCTCATCGGTGGTACTAGTGAAGAAGAAAGACGGCAGCGCAAGGTTTTGCGTAGATTATAGGCAACTGAACAACCATACAAAGAAAGACAGCTTTGCCCGGAAAGATGACACGTTAGATACACTTACCGGTTTTCCACCATAGATATGAAAAGCGGCTACTGGCCAGTTGGTCTTGATCCTGAACATCGCGAGAAGACAGCGTTTAGCATAGGATCAGGTTTAGGGCAATTTACGACAATGCGCTTGGTTTGTGTAACACCCCAGCGACGTTAGTGTGTTTCCTACAGGAGCAGGGACGATTTCTTTATTATGACGGAAATATTGGTCTGTTGCTTTAATCCAAGAGGATCTCCGCAACCGACCTCTAAGACAGTGGATTGCTTTTTCTTCAAGAACGGAAAGACGCACGAGGGGGTCGTCATGCAAGTACTCGCGCTATAGGACAGAAATCCCGATAGAGTTTGAGGCGCCATGAAAAATATCAGGTGTCTAGTACAATTTCGTGAAAAGTAGTTACAAAATACCCAAAAAACTAAAAAGTGCACTAAAAATAAGTTTGCAAGGCGGGTACCGCAAACTCTCAAACCAATCCGAGCAGTTGAATGACAGTGGCCAAGCGGTTCCACAGAAATCGTAGTTTTTTTCGCACTGCCGTTTAGGTAAGATTTTTTGAAAAAAATTTTAAAATTTGAATCATTTGGCCATAAGAAAACTACCATTTTTGTGGTTGAAAACTGCAGTTGGAATCTTTTCCCAAATCTTCATGTTAAACACCCCAAATACCAAATTTCGATCAATAGAATTTGGCACTTCCGTTGAAAAATGCGCTAAAAAATTGATGAGATTCTTCTAGTGATTAAGACATACGTGTTTGCTCCATTATTTTTCGAGTGGCAATGCAATAAACATTGTAGGTACTCGCAGTATAACGATCTAAGCAAATGATAAGTGATTATGTTTAGAAACAACTATTTTCGTTTAATTAAAATCCTCGCGCTTCTCTTATCAGTCGCTTAACTAAGACGCCCCTACGTAATAATGTTAGGGAACATCACACAGATGGAATTTTCATTAAATTAACTTGTCAGTAACATCCTAATTACATGTGTGAGATGTAGTTAATCATACATACCTTTGACATCTTTTACTCGTTCAATTACGAAATACGCTAAGCGAAATTATTTATGCACTGTGTATATAACTTTCAAATTAATGTATTCGTCTTCCAGCGTTTACTTGGAAATGCCCGCCAACATTATGCATAGTAAATAAATCGAATAGGGGAGATTGGATCAATATGGCCTACCATATGAATTGAAAATGCTCGGATATGGAAACTTCGGATAGATGAGAATGTCAAACAACCTACATTCAACGATCAAATTGAATGAAAGGCGGCCGCACTTTTTCGAATTGCTCCGAAATGCAGGTACCGAAGGAATTAATGTCCATTTTATATGTATCAAAATTAATTGCGGCATTAGAGAGACGGCGAGCGATTCAAATTCGCCAAGAAGTAAAGTAAGGCAATATTTCACGCGATACCTCCCTAATAGCATCCCTTAAACATGCTAAATGTGGCACAGAATGCTTCCAATTAGAGCAACATTCGTTAATGTGCGAATATCAATGCGAAATGCGCTTTCGCAAAACTTTCTCGATGTGAGAACTTTTGACGGTGCACGTCAATAATGGCACGATAATTACACACCTGCAGCCCCAATGAAGGTTTGAAGTACTCGGTTATTTGAAGTTAGTTAAGCATCGAGTTTCTTTAACTGAATTTTAAATGATTAAAGATTTGCAATGCCAAAGGCAAGGTGCTTTGTTTATTGCCCGCCTAAAATATTTGATCCCCTTCGTTCAATTTAATATAACGCAGGGTGTAAATTTTCGCCATGATGTCAAATTAGTCCAATACTGTTTGTCAATTAAGAATTGTATGCGTGAAAATGGTTGACGAGGGTTGTATTTGAGCATAATTAAAATTAATAAGGCATAACAGAACAATAAGTACAGTGTCACTAAGATGATTTCACCTCCTTAAGAACCCAGAAAAGAAAGGCACTTAAGGTCAGCGGGTTCGAAAAGTAAGAGTATTCATTAAAATTAGAGTACCGTTAGTACGATATACTGAATAGTGATCAGAGAGGCAACAAAATGGAGAGCAGTGTAGAATAATAAAATTATCCACGCACAATTAAACGAGTGGCGTAATTATGATAGTGAATTATCCGTAAACGAAGGTTTGGTAATTAACAGTAAAATAGCAAAAGTTATATTTGTTTTGTATGGAAAACAGTCGTAGCAAAGCTCATGAAAAGAAAATTAATTTCTCAAAAACTAGTGGAATTAAAAATGATTTCCACACCACTGATTTCTAGGTCAAAATATACAAAACTTCTTAGTTCATTTTTTTCACATTTTTCATAATAATGAAACTATCAGCCTTCGAAGAAAAATATGCTATTTGGGTTTTCTCTTGTTTGTAGTTTCTTAGATCGACATTACCTATAGCTCTACACCAAAGGATTGCGAAATTGCAATGCACGGCGAATAACCCACTCTGGTCCCTATCCTAATTACGGATGGACATTGTTTGCATAAATAATAAATGACTGACACCTTCCGATTAACATAAAACAGAATTAGGGAGGTACTCTGAGAATACATTGTATTTTTTATAGCATTATGCCCTTAACAAATTTTTATTGAGCCTAAAAGTGAATGTTTTAAGTACAATTAAAGAAGTGAAGTTCAATTAGTCGGGGTATTGTGTTTACTGCATACGTGAAGCTTTTCACTCGTTAAAGGGAGTTTTTCCACCATCAAAGAGCCAATATTACAACGAACCCCGTGTCGCCAAAATCGAAATTTTGAAGTTTTAAAGTATCATCGTTTGGTGTTTGTGCTTCATTTATTTCATCTGTAAATGCTATATGTTGTGTTTAATCGAGCCCAAATGAGGACCTAGATAAGATTTCTTATGCTAAATTTTTCTGTTGATACCCAGGGTTATGCCAGGTGTTTAAATACAAATTTGTAATATAATTCTTTGAAACTATGGACTATGGAGTATTTTTCTGATGTTATTTGAACAGATACAGCAAAATAGAAACACTTTCTCACTTTCTTTTCTCCGAGAGGTATTCTCGCACGATTACGGAGTTGTGGGCAGAGGCACCGTTTTGATGAAACCCACAGAGTTGCCAACTTTTTTTTGTATGCTGTACATCGTTGTACTCGTAATAAAAAGTGTCACTCAACACAGTATTTATTTTTTTCCGGGCCATATAAAAAAATAAAGTTGATGATTTCTCAGAAAAGAAAATTGATATTAAAAATTTCTCACCGCCGTCTTGTAAAGCTTAAATAGTGACATGAGAAAGTATTTTTTTTACTTTACGTCTCTGATGAAATAAAATAAAAAGTAGCCGCCATAGAACAGTTACTGCCCCCGCATAATACCAAAGCCGTTAGAAGATTTCTTGGGGTATGCTACCATCTCGGTATCACCGTTTTGTCTCGAACTTTTCAAACATTGTAGCTCTATGGACCAAACTTCTACCAAAACACCAAAATGGAGTTGGGACGAAGATCAAAATCAAGCTTTCCAAACTTTCTAGAACCGTTTAACCAACGCACCGATTCTGGCTTGTCCTGAATTTGACCGACCGTTCGTCTTACAAACCGATGCCTCCAACACAGGGATTGGCGCAGCTTTTCACCCAGCAGAAGTCCACGGTCCAAAGCCGCTGCGAAGTATTCCCGCCTGTATGTGATCCACAAAGTGGAATCCCCCGTAGTATTCGCGTTCAAGCATCCGGCTGAACGAACAAAAATTCCAAGAGTTCACGTGAAGGATTTAAAACCGGATCGATGAGGTAGCAGGTGTAAATTTAACAACCCTATGTCGTAGTTAGACTTCCGTCCTGTTTTACCCCTCCCGGAGTTTTGTTTGTTTTAGGATTGCGGACCGAAATGAGTTGCACTCCTTGCTTTTCGAAGTTTTCTAATGGTATACGAAAATCCAGAATTGAAGCCGGCAAGGTCGTGCAGAAACGTAATAACTGATTGCGCTGCTTAACCTAACATTCCAAGGAACAAAAGGGTATTGCTGGACTACCCAATTTGAAGATTTCATTCCGGCTATTTAGATAAGTATAATTAACTGTAATAACTTGAATGGGTTACAGATCACAACCGCCGATTAAGTCGAGATTACACCCGTTAGGTGCGCTCTTAAAAAATTTGAAGTCTGACAAAGGCCCTTATTTTTCCGATGGTAATTAATTAAAAACAGTTGTCATTTCTAACGTATCGAAGGGGCGTACGAGATGGGAATTCCAGTTGTTCTTATCCGAAATGGACGTTTAGATAAATAGAAAACGCACTATGAATTTGCATCGTTTATTTTAAAAGTTCGCCCACTGTGTGCGAACTACACAAATGACAAAGTTCGTTGCACTCTGAGTATGACGTTGCTATTTTTAACATTTGAAGACTAGTATTACTTTTGTGCAGCGTTTGTGAAAACCGAAAACGTTCAAAACACTCCAGACTTAAGGTACTCCTCCGTTCGTAAAAGGTACAATTATACATGATCCAAAATCGGTTTATAACTACATATTATGTAAAAAAAATAGAGAGGTATGGTTTTAAAGCGTTATAGAAAGATGGACTATGGGCTGTGCCGAGATCTTTGGATATAGTTTCCACAGAAGTAAACATTTTTATTTGTTACTCAGTTGTAAACGTTGATTAACAAGACAAAACACAAACGGGTAAACGTCATGTTTAAACGCTACTGACTTGTAAAACTGACAGCAGACTTGTAAAACTGACAGCAGACCTGTAAAAATTTTACAAGTTAGTAATCTAGTAATTTCATTGGCCAGAATTAATGCGAAGTCTCTGTTACATGGATAACATGATATTTTAGACATTTCTTCAAGATCAATTTAAGAACTAATTATTTACGTTTACAAATGAGTAACAAATAAAATATTGTACATTATACGCCAGGTAATAGTTTTTACTGGCTCTAGGAGATGACAGGCTCGCCTAACGGCTCGCCAGTCAACTTCTCCTATCGCCAGTAAAAACTCACTTACCTCATACCTGGCTAATAATGTAAAATACTATTTACCCCTCCCTTACATTCGTATATGTAACACCCTGTATGTCTAAGAATTAGAAAGTCTTTAACGAACCAAATGCAACTGAATATTTGTAAAAGCGATTATTTAAAAAAGCTCGAACAGCTTGGTTGGATGTTTTCCACCTTTTCTACAGATTTTCGTGCCGTAACGCGATAATCAACATTTTACGTTTTCAAACTCTACGGCCGTGTGCTTCGGCCCGAAGCATAAAAATTAAAAATCTTTTACTGTGAAAGCAATAATGTAAGATTGATCGCTGCGATAATGTAATAGTAGCCATATTTTATGCACGAATTTCGTTTTAATATGGGATAAGTATCGTTTATACCGCGCCATCTTAAAAATATGCTCAAAAGAATACAATATCTGAAGCACACGCCCGCCGACTCTTAAGAATAATTGTATCAAATTAGCGTCTAAATCGAGAGCTTTACCTTCGGTTATCCGTATAATTTGAAGAATCTATATTGGTGACAGGTCCGGTCGTTATATCAACTCCCATTGAACCAATATCAAGAGATGCATAACCTTTGCGTCCGGGACCACTCGATAGGGGCGCTTTCATCCCAGTTCCCATATTGCAAATGTCATCCAGTTCCTGATACAACTCCTCGTACAATTCGTCGGTGTTTGAATTAAGCGCATCGTCGAGCCGGGAGGGATCCAGGTGGTAATTGGGATTTTCGTAGCTTAACAAACCGTTTTCTGAAACAATTAAATACGCAATTAAACTCACTGTATAGTAAATGCCTAAAAAATGAATTATTACAATTTACTAATGGGCCAATATACTGATAATTACAAACCATAAGAGATTACAGAGTATCGACCACCAGTGTGTGTGAGAAATTCCTCATCAATGAAGAATTACCATGAGGAACGTAAGCTACACCTTTCAGCGCTAACTCGGGGCGGTAGCCCGCCCGGTAGTTAAATCATTAATTGGGGATGATCGCAGATAAACAGTTACTGTGTCGCACCTAAATAATAAATTGAGTTCTGGCCAACAATTAGCCCCCAGTTAATTATGGAACGCATTGAAATTGACTCGAAAATAGTTCGAAATTCTACTAGGATTATGATTCCACGATTACAGCTAATTTACCCAATCCGGATCGTGAAAAGATTAAAAGAATCTTATTTAAACCCGCAGACGCCTTCAATCATATTTTAATAATTTCTAATCTGAATTCACCGTAGGACACGTTCGATTTTTCATCTTCTCAAAACATAAAAATATGATGAGAATTTATTTACATTCATGAGACCTCTCAAGTTGATTATCTTTAATATAAATCATGGCTTTGATCGTATTAAGGTTGAGCGTAATAACAAACTTGAGAGTCGTGAAATGTACACCGCTACAGAAAACTTTTAATTTGGAATATGTTAACGACATGGTGTCACTTTACGCAGTTATTGTTCGCATTGAAACGCGTGATATACGATACAAATAACCGCAAGTTCTACTTCCTCCATTTTTAAGCATAAAAATCATAAATACGAAATCTCAAGTATTACAACATAAAGTTGGTATAGAAGAGGTAGCTCATGTATACATGTAGGGATTTATTAACAATGAACTATGAATCTTATCCTATCTAATGATTTCGTTAATAGATATCTAGCAGAATAACTATTTTTCCAACTATCTCAACGTTTTAGTGATGACCAATTGACCATTGACCAATATCCTACGTTTCCTCCTTTAATCCTTCCCCCTTCTGAGAGTCGGTTAAACGGTCATTTGTTTGGATTTTGCTTCAGTTCCCGAGATTAAGTGTGGATTAGTGTGTAGAACTATTACGTATTTGCATCCCCAGAAGCCAAATTTCGTGAAAATTAGAATTTCTTTGTACCTTCATCTAGTGGTGCGCCATTGTGAGGTAGGCATAGACCGTCGATACGTTTTGTAACGTTCCGTTTCTCGATAAATGTACCCATAGGAGTGGCTGACTGAGTGCGCATTCAGTGTGTGAATAGAGAATGTGACTTGGTGCCATTGGGATTGAGGAAATGTCACTTTGGCTTTTGTCGTGGGAATGAAAGGTACTGACTTTGCGAAAGATGTTGACATTTTATGAAATTCCTGAGACAAGTTGCCGAAATTATTTATCTAAACGCATTTACGTGAATTGAGCCTTTGCCTACCTTAATCTAGGTAAGCATATTTTTCATGTTGCCGTTGTTTACAATATTTTTCATTATTTTTATATCACATGTTCCCGGCAAATTCGAATTCTCTATTGTATTTATATGGGAATCCAGTCATTGAGATTTTGATATTGCTAAAGGTAGAGCAGTGCATGTTAATAATAAGCCATTTTGTAGGCATTCATTATTGTAGAAGGGATAGAGGGTTTAGTTTTACAAAGAAATTTTAAGGGCTTCGTTCGTTAGAAGAATGTTAAAGAACTACACTCTAAAACTTGAGATTTCGCGAAAGAACTTTTTACCGTCGGAAAGTTCCAATCTGCAGCGCTTTCAGATTATTTTCTCCATATCATTGTAAGGAGGCCGTTCCGACCTTATTATAGTGTCAGCATCTTAGCTACGAGATAATTCTGTTTATGATGATAAGATTTAACAAACATGTGGGCATCGTACCCGTCAAGTTGTGAAAAAATATGGGTATAAAATTTCGACTTTGGAGCTGCAAATTACAAGTACTATGACTTTTTCCCCCAAAGAGCCCACTAATATGGTCATGATCCAAAACTTATCAGTCCCCTGCGCAAAAAGGCTTCTCATAAATCCATTAGATGAGTGAACTATCGTAATTTTGATCTTCTACTGTTAACTTCGTTTTGTATCATATTAACAAATTGCATTGCGGCATCCGACCCGCGATAAGTTTGAAATTTTGAAAATTTATCATCAAACGAACCCTAAGCTCGGGCTCAAATGTTTGAGTGGTAAATTGATGTAGAGGATTTGGCTCCGCATATACAACAAATGTCGATGTTTCATACATGTTTACAAAATGTGTAGGAAATTTTGGAAATATATCAAAATTTTCAAAAAATGTTGAATACTTGAATATTTACATACATTTAAGAAGTTGAAGAATTTTAAAAATTGGAGAAAATGCCTCAGAAATTTTTCAGAAATGGTAGTAAGTAGGAAAGAAATTTTTATCACGTTTTAAAAGTGTCAAAACCTGTAGGCATTTTGGAATTTTTTTAAGAAGAACTTTAACCAAATTTATTACGTTTAACTTTAAAAAATGTTGGGCATGTGTCATTAATTTTGAGATGATTTGGAAATAAAAAAATATTTCAAATGAAGCATGAAGAAATTCAAAAATTTTGCCACATCTTTTTTGAAATTTTGGAAATATTTTGTCACATATATTGTTATAAATGTTTCAGAAATTCTTTTAGATTTAAAGAATTTTGCAAATGCTTCAGAATATGTTTCAATGTGCTTGGGAAATATTGGAAACGTTTCATAAGCTATTTAAATTTGTGCGAGATTATAAAAATGTTGGAAATATTAGGAAAATGTTGTAAGAATTTCTAAAGAACTTTGGAAATATTTCAGAAGCGCGTCGAAAATTTTAAAAGTGAAATATTTAGACAAATTAAGAAATATTTCAGTACTTACTACTTGGTGATGAAAATACGAGGGAAATGTTTCAGAAATGGGTCTTAAGTGTCGAAATATGTAAGAAATTTCGAATATTTCAAAAATGTATCAAATATATTTTTCCCAAATTACGCAAAATTTGAAAGAAAATATAGAAATGTATCATACGGTGTTTCCAATAGCTTGTGTCCGTATTAGATTTTCCATGGAAATGCGCCTGTTAAGAAAACTAATTGATGACTTTTTTACTGATCGAAATCGATGCAAATTTAATCAATATAACCGCGAAAAGGTGTTTCAATGGCTTGTGTCTACACAAGTTCTTTTCCGGACAAGTAATAACCGCTGGCCTATGGAAATGCGGGTGTTAAGAAAAAACCAATAACCTTTTTATTTATTTATTTATTGCACGGTTGATCATTATAACAAAGAAATATAAGATAGGAATTAATGCATATAAGTAAAGTGAAGGTGAAGAGCAATGCGTAAGTGAGTCAATGGATGAAATAAGACATACTAAATTAAGGGGTGGTGTGTATTTTTTGCCGTTATATTTTATTATGGTGCCATTCTTATTGTGTTTAAAACCGAATTAGATTAAAAAGCCAAACGAAATTCATATAAATAGTCTTTTTCTAATTACCACGTGAACGATCACTCCAACAAATGAATCGGATTTATGGCTCAGTGGTAGAGCATTGGGTTATAAATCTGGAGGTCGGGTGTTCGAACCTGGGTTGAGGTGAATTTTTCATCTGTGGCGGAGATGGAAATTACCTTAGACCAGTTCCGAGCATTCTACCGGCTACTCCGAATTAGGTTTTCCTCATTCGTAAGGTAAATGCCGGAGTAGTATAGACCAACTTAAGACCTTCTGCAGAGGCACCTCTAAATAGCATTATGCGGGTCACTCTGTAATTGGGCGCATGCCTGTTGAGGGCCCAAAACAAGAGAGGGATAATAATAAATAAATAATAATAATAAATATAGGCACCGGAAGAGGAAAAAGATAAGTAAACAAAATTTTAATAGTATTTACATTTGGGGTAGTTTCAAACGATACTAAAATAGCTTGAGCGAAATGATATATTTGTATATACATCAAAAAGCAAAATTAAACGTTTGAAGTGCTTTGCCCTACATTTTCCGTATCTTCAAATGCGACGGGGTGCTTTGACCTTATCATGCGAACATTTTGACTTTTCGTTGAATTTCCTACCCTCAATTCTCCACTGACAAATTAACATCCCGCTAGATAAAGGATACAATTATATTTTATGCTAATTTGCAAGCAATATTAAACTGAAAGCGACCGTTTACTTATGTAATAAAGTGTCTAGACTACATTAAATCTAGTGCGTTCACTTTACAACCCCGCACGGATTTTATTATCTTAATAAGTTCACACGATCCACAATTCCATATGGGGCAATGTGAACTTTTAATTTTCGGTTTTTATACAGAGGATTACTTGGACAATTTAATTTGTAAACCAACAGTAAACCTAATTACACTTCTAAGTTCTGATTGAAACAGAAAACAATATTAGAACCCACCCGCTCCATTGTCAAAACGTACACGTATCTAAAATTCTAACTTTTTTAACTTTCCCATCCGCTCCCTTAATAACTTTCCTTGTGCCTACCCTCAAAAGTGTCTCGGAAAAACTAATTTGGAAGATACATAGAAAATGCAGACATCTTCTCAGGCGCATTTAGAAAATGTAATTCTCCCAACATTCGGCCATTACCATATCTTGTTTTTTGTCTAAATCTTGTAATCGGCTTAAAATAATTCAACGGAGGGTCGGATAGTATACACAAACGGAAGGGTGTGTGTTATATATCTCGTCTATAATTGAATTATACAGATTAAGTTAATCCACGAAACCATGAAAATTACTGTGGAGTAAAGAAAAGCAACGTCAAATATCTACGTCGGATAATCTTTTGTAACAAAGGAGAAAGTGAATTTACATGATTAAGTTATGTATGAGCGAAATTTTGTTGTTCAAATGCGTCTCTGGCCTTAAATGAATGTAAAGTCGAACAAATTTATAGTGACTATTTTTTTTTATTTCGGATACACACGGCGAACTACATTAGCCGAAGTACGTTCTTAGTAGAAGGACTTGTCATAGACTGGATCCCCTTTATTCCTTTTGTTTATGTGAAGTATTTTAGTCGAAGAAGCTCAAATCAATAATGGAGCGCAACAGAAGGCAGAAAAAGATCAAAAGGTTATAAAGAAAAACAAAGAACTCGACAAACTTGAACTTTACGCTGAAAATCCTTTTAAATATAAATTCGAAATGTCATTAGAAGTTGAATGTTTCCCTGGAGTTACCAGGATTTTAGAATACTTCTCCAATAGATTAATTTTCGAGTTAATTTTAGTAAGTAATGATATCTTTATCTTACTTCACACATTGACAAAGCTGGAATAATCAGTTGTAGGTAAGAAGCTTAAAAATTACTTTGAGAATTACCTCAAACCTCGCCGCAAACTTTACATTCATTTCCCGACCCCTACGATTCACATTCCAAACCCTCAAATGCGAACTGTTGCCATTTATTAAATTTTGTTACATGTGCCATTTACACCCAAGAGCAATAACGATGTTATGTTTAGTAAAAGATTAAAGCAACAGATATCAACCCCAGGATGGTCGGTTTTGAGTGCCATCGGGGAGAAGATCTCTACTTCTCGTCGAATGATCTCTTCTTATGGATCCTTGTATCAAAATAGCGTTAATAAACTTCCGCATGTACTACAGAGTTGGGCTGGGTCACTGGGTCACCTGGGTCACTAAATTAAACTGGGTCGCTGGGTCACGTCATACTCTTTTCAGTTCGACCCAGTGACCCAGCTTGACCCAGTGACCCAACTTGACCCAGTGACCTTGTTTGACCCAGCGACCCAATTTCACCCGGGGACCCAATTCGACCCAGTAACCTAGTTTGATCGAACAACGCAGTCAAGTTCAAGTGTACAGATTATGAAATAAATGAAATGCTGGTTTGTTGAAAATAATACTCGATTGCTTGACAACTGCCATTTCTGTGATGTTTGCTTTAATACTGCCGTAAAAAACTTTCCATGTCCCGAATTGTGTTAGAGTAATGTTACTTCTAAACAGTTCCCTCCTTCATTTCTTTGCTTCAGGGCTTACCAGTTTCATTCACATTTAATTCTTTTCTACTAGTTAGCTTAATCCAAATAAATCTTTTCTCTAAATACTTTCATTTACTACTTGACTACAAACTATAAACAAATGCATTTGATTTTTTAGGTATTAGTTCTCTTGAATGAAATTGGGCTACGTGCTTGTTGGCGAATATTATTGGGGAAGTTTTTTTTTTAAATTAAAAGTTACTTGAAATTGTTTTGGATGATACCTAACAATAATTTAATTACTGGGGCACCAGGTCAAGATGGGTCACTGAGTAAAGCTGGGTCAAGATGGGTCACTGGGTCCAGATGGGTCACCGGGTCAAGCTGGGCCACAGGGTCAAACTGGGTCACCGGGTCAACTCTGATGTACTACATAGGCGCCTCGGTGAAACTTAACCACATTAAGGTAAAAAATTATTAAAGTTCGCGTGTGAGATCAAAGGGACCGGATCCTTAACAAGCGTTCTTCTATGGGTGAAATGAAAAGCTACTCTTTACAAATGAATGTGCATAAATCTGCTAAAAAGAACCAGGTCTGTAATACAAGCAATTACAGTACAAGTTTATTGTATTTGCATTGCTCTGTACGAGTAATCATTTCATTCACGAAGGAAGTACCTACCTAATACAGCCCGATTCTTCGCTTTCTTGCTCGTGCTCACTGCCGGATGGTGCGTAAGCAATACGAGAATGAGGTCCTCTAATTAACATGTCTGTCTTTGCTTATGCGATAATGGGACTTTAACACGAATACTACTTTGTGTCATCTATACTTTTCGTGTTCAATTATGGTAGTCGAGGCTTGAGTACACCCACGCCATTTTGATGTTTTCTCTGTAAGTACATGCAATTTGATGTGATTTGCACTGAATAGAGTTTAGGGGTTTTCCACTTTCATTTATGATGTCTATTGTGTTTGATTTTTTGAATTTGATAATTGCATTTGATGCGATTTATGATTTCTATTGTCCAATTTGCCATCTTTGACTTGTATATTTCACTTGCATTTCATTGTCGTAGTTGATTTATTTTGTATTTGTGTGTTACGCCAGGTTTTTTGTCCATAAAAGGTTTTCCTGGTATCGCCTTGTGTGCGTAATATACTTTATTTGTTCTTATCTTTTCTTACGCACAAAGTTCTACGTTTTATCCAATTCTCTTCCCAATTATGTCCTAACACATTAAAAGAACCCGACATTACTTACATTACACATCGTAGATTCGTGCTATCTAGTCTGAGCCGGCTGCTAGCGAGAATCAAACGTCCGCCGTTTCGACTGAAGGTTAGGAGGCTAGAGGATTGTCCGCCTCAAACCCCATTTACTAATGTGTCATTCTATTACAGCTAAGATGTACCTTAAAGAAATTAAGAACCGTTTCAGAATGTAATAACTGACATATTTATCCCTTTACTCTTTTCGTTAAGAAGTCAGAAGAGGATTACTGACTGACAACTAACTGGAGTTCACTTATTTATATAATTACATAAGAAAAACCACTCCCAATTTAATTAGGATGTATAAAGGCTAACCAGAGATAGGATGGAGCAGAAGAAGTAATTGGGACATCCGTTAAAATATCCCCATAAATAGAAAGTTGATGTTGCGCAGTTTCCACATGCGCACATTTAATTTATGCTACATGCGACAGTTTTTACTAAAGGCGTCTACGGTTAAAATTTGAAGAGAAATGTAAATAAAAAAGTTGGCATTTTGCTATATGCGATTTGTTTTCCTTTGCTAATGACATTTGTGGTTTTCGATTTTTTAAAAAATATCTTTATAAATAAGGAAGTTGGCACTACAATGTTTAGAATTTGTGAAATTTCGAAGATATCTCGATAAATAAGACAGCTGATATTGCGGATCCTGCGCATGCGCACATTAATTTTATGTTAACAATATGCGATACGTTTGCTTTTACTAAAAGCATCTTTGGTCAAAATTTTAAAAATTATCTCCATAAATAAGGAAGATGGTATTGCGCCCATTAATCGTCCAGATTTTTCATGGCCCACGTGCCAGAGCTATATGCTACCGAATTCAAAAAGTACGAACTACATTATTGAAAACTGTAGAATTAGTTAAGGGCTCGGGAGGACGGACAGACAGACGGACAAAGAAAGTAGCTGCAATAACGGACCCAACTTCGTTGGAAAATGGGCGAAATGCGTGATTCCGCTAGCCCCTTTATCGTAGTCTAGCTTTTATACAAATATGTTTTCAAATATAATATTTTCATTGCTCTAGCGATTTGAAACCATTGTACTGTTACAAAATTAGATCTTTGAAATGGATCGACCTCGCAAAAGACGTCAAATTTTACAGTGCAGACACTTATCATTTTCAGGCTTTTATATATTTCAATTGGCCATATGCATTTCTTATATCGAACTTGTAAAGTAAGTGTCGAATTTGTCGATATCGAAACAGTTTGCATTTACCTCATTAATTTATTACCGATAGTACCGCTTTCCGCGTTAATTGTTTCTATCAACCCTATACCTACCTTCCAATTAGCGGAGCTATTTGGCATTTGGCACAACAATTAGAAGTGTTTGGCATATGTATGTGACAATTCACACGTGTCATTTATGTTTCATAGTAGAAAGATGGCGAAACATAAAGGAGCAATAAAACTTAAAAAATATGGAAATCGTTTTCACACATTTACTTTATAGATGCGCTTAGTGATCCATAAAAAAACATCAAGGTCCATACTTCAGTGACAGACGAATTATTTTGAACTGCATCCAATTTTTGAAATTCCTATAAAAACAATTGATCTTATTAAAGATATGATTGCAAAATGATTCCTGAATAGACCAATTCTTGAGTTATCTGCATTTGCACGGAGCTTAGAGTAAGTGAGTAAAATCGATGGCAACCATTGTCGCAATAATAATAAAGACGTGAATTAAGAAATTTTAAGGTACAATTTATAACGTAATAAAAACGTAAAACAAGCAATAGCGGGAAAGGGAGATGCAGATTTCAAATATAATTCCAAAGTTCAGTATAAGCATATAGTATATTAATTTAATACTATTGGCATAAAAATTCAACTTTTTCGAGGCACTCCCAATGCCAAACTTTCTAAAAATATGCCATTATATGCACATAAGTACTTTACACTCGTACCTAAGTCGATTGTTACAGTAATGATATGATATTTTATCTAATTATCATTTGATAGTCATTTATCGTATTTGTCAAAATTGTCTAGTTGATTTCTTTAAGCTAATAAAAGCCATATTTCCAGTGGTTACAAATATTATATCAAGTAAAAAAAACTATTATGAAATTACCGTTCAAAGCATTTTGCAGTGGAATACTCACCAAGATACATTTGCAATGCACTTATATACTTTTAATTAAAGTACTAAGTACTATTTTACTGGACAGTTTGCAGTAAATATGCATATAGAATAGAACAGCAACCACTCTTTCGCTCTACAACTCTGAAATGTCGAAAATCACGAAGCTATTATCGACATTTTTTGGAAGCGTCACTCGTTCATCGAAATTAAGCTTTACGAAATTTCTTTGAATAGTATGACTAGCTCATTCATTATTACTCGATAGGTGAATCAATTCTATTATCTACCTTCGCTTTCAGTTTACACAAGTAATTTATTGTAAATAAAAGACTCTAACGTTACTTGCTAAAAAAAACTAAAGTCCTGCAGTAACAATTTCGTTCTTTACATTTAATTAGACGACACCGTCCTCGTACAAGCGAACTTAGTGGTTCTCAAATTAAAGTAATAAAAGTAATTTTACGAGGGAGGTAAAAGATATTTGTGCATACGCATTTAACCATTTATTACTGCGTAAGTAACTCACAATTGCCACTAATATTTGATTAAACCGTGGTCTTATTATAAGATAGGTGGTTGTGGTCGCTTTAGTAAACCTCAAAGTCTTTGTTTGCTATGTCGTAGACGTCTGCAGTATCTTAAGACCTCGTTAAATTCGCCGACGGACATTGGAAAATAGTGCCTTTTAGTGGTCTTTTCCAGCTTTATTGTGGTTTTTTTGTAACATAATAGAATTAGAACGCGTAAGCTTATTGCTGTCGTTAATCCAATTTACTCCAATTTAAAAGTAACGTCTGTGCTGTGTTCGTGCTATTTTCGAAGTTTCTAATCGCAAATAAAAAATCAATTCGAGGTTTCCGAAACAAAAGGCGAAGGGAATAATACCAGTAGCGTGCCACAACTACGTATAAACTGTACACATAAAGCTATTTTTTTATTCAACATTGCTTAGTAAATTCGTGGGCAAACCTGGACAAGGGTTTCGTATATATTGGTAATGAGATACGTTTAAATACCCTCCTCCGGCAATCCCCTCTTGAGATATAAGGAATTATACCCGATCACGATTCACGATGGGGTCGAGGAGGAGGGCGGTGGATGGCAGACCCTAATTAATTTCGTTGAGACAGACGTTTCATTAGGTTCAAAACCAATTATGCACGTTTTACTACCCGAAACAGCGTCTTGGGAAACAATTCATGCAAAGGTGCGCGCAGGTTGCTGGCGCCGTGATTTTTGGTTGTCGATAGTCAACCTTCATCTTCTTTATTTTCTGTCGAGAACCGTATTCGGTTACACTTCATTAAAACGAACGACTAGTTGAGAATGCATGGAATTTTAATTGCCGCCATCTATATTTATTAATCTCTGGCAAATGGACTTATAAAATTGGAGATTCTGGAATAATTAGTGAACGTATTCACCTTTAACTTTCATACGGGGAGAGTTAGAAGTTGGCAGATCTCAAGCTTGTATTTTTTTGTTTAACCCTGAGCTAGTTGGCCGTTTAGGCGGCGGGTTTAAGGAAACGCAGCGCCACCTCTCCTAACCGTTATAAATTATTTGAGTTTCTTCGAAATTTTTGGAAAATCTTTATAAAATAAATTGTCCCTGGTACAGGTTGACTCAAATTCGTGGCTCACCATTGGGATCTTCATAACAGTGAAAGATACAGTGCAAGTTAAAGGGAGGCAAAGTTGCTCGTTTTTGTGACTAAAAAAACGCATTTGAAATTGTTGAAAATGAGATCAGAAAAACTGAAAATGTCAAATTTCGTTTTCATTTTCCCTACTTTAAACCGTAGGAAATGGACGATTCCCGTTAGCATCTTATATGGGCACTTTTTTGGAGAATCTGAATCTGTTACTTACTTTAGGTTTAGTTTGTTACCTGAAGATTAATAATCGAAACATGTCGTAACATTTCACAATTATATCTGTTCGTCAACAATTAAATATCCATGGGGAAGGTTTTGAGGAATTGAGTTGTTTATTTCCAGTATACTTTAGGTAGGTTGTCCAAATGCGCATGAGAAAAAAATTTACTCGGACACCACCCGCGCACCTGCGCATGTGCGTTCTGACCAGAAGCTTTTCAGCGTTTTCTTTTATGTCTAAGAAAGTGTATACCCAATTTGGTCGCAATCGGTTCAGCCGTTTAGGCGGAAATGAGAGTTAGACACAAATACGACTATACTGATACACGACAGTTGCACAGTTACAAAGTTCGACAAGTTATCGATATATGGCTTCCAGGAATTAAGACACCTGCCCTATATTCCAGATTTGGCACTTTACGCTTACTTTTCCCCAAGTTGAAAAACAATTTAGCAGGCCAAAGATTTGCTTCTGATGATAACCCACCAAATATAATGAAGATTGAATGAATGTTCAGAAACAGTTTAAAATATTTCGAAAATGGTGTAACCGTGGGCACGTTTTCTTATTGAAATACAGGGTGTTTTTTTGGGAGCTTCAGTTAAACGTTTCTTGGAAAGTGAAATAGGTAGGGTTTTGAAAATGTGTACTTCGAGTTACTCTGCAAGCCGAATCAATGGAAAGTATTTTCAAAATTGTGGCACTATATTTTTTTTAATTCGCCATTTACCTTGTGCACTTCTTAAAAGCTAATTGACATAAAAGCACGAGCAGAATTAATTCGAGAATTAACCCACTACCAAATTAAGTTATTTGTTATCGAGATCTTTCACCATCATTTAGAGAGAATTAACTTTATGTTCATGCCTAATGCGCAAGCTGAACTAAATACAGTATCGTCAATCACAATGATAATTGTAATATTTCAGAATGGCGCGTTAGCCATAAGACGTACAGGTAGAAACCAGAAGAATAGCGAATTACTACATAACTGCAATTTTACAATTGAGAGAGAAATAAGCACAATAATTAACATTTAACAATGCACACAGCTAATTAAAAAAATGAGTTCAGTAGTTTGGGAATAAATTAAGTTTACATAATTTACTACTGTCGCATGAAAAATATTCCCACATATTTTTGTAAAACGGTTTATTCTTAATTTGTGTGCGTTAAAATGTAAATTTCGTTTTATGATAGATATACAAATTATTCGAATTAAAATGAAACGGTTATGTGCCATAAATGTTGTGGATAGTTGTATACTGTACCTACTTGTCATAAAATTTAACATTCTTTAAACACAGCCTGTGAGTGAGAGACAATGGGGGGGTATTATTTTAACAATCTTTAATATTGCATCTTTATCGCCATTTAGAGTCGATCACGAGCCATTCCCATACAATATTGATCCATCAGCAGCATTTACTTTTGGTGTGCAAACTACCTATCACGTATTTGCCGCAGACACACGCATTCAGCATGTACTTCTATGGAGAGTTTCCACAGAAGTTACTCTCAGATAAATATAAAGGTACGACAAAATACCAACCCAGGTTACTCCACGTACAATAATGTAATTGCAACTATTAGTCGTTTTTTAATTGGAATTTTGGCAGTCCGAGATGAATTGGTGCAAAAGGGATAAATACCCGTTGTTATTTAAACGTGCCGACATACATTTGCATAGGAAATAATTACATAGTGTAACTGTAAAAAGGTCGACATACGCAATTGCTTTACTATTTATTAAAACTTTTTTGTCCGGCAACTAATTTTAAAACGACGTCGTCGTATAAATGCTCCCGTTTTGTAATGCACGTAACGTGCCTCTAGCTCAATTTAAAATTCGCCGCAATAGCTCGTACATGTTTTAAATATTAATTAAGGCATTTTTAATCGGGTACAAGTTTTAGTGCAAATTGTGGTTTACGTATTAAGTACGGCCATAAAAGGGCCAGGATATAGAAAGTGGACAAAGCGGGAAGGTTTAGCCCAGAGACGCCCGACCGCAGAACACACAAGTGCAAACTAATTGCAATTGTAATCATTATCTTGCAACACCAGACGTAATTTACGTGTCTCATGTGCTTGTCTAAGTTTGTTAGGAATGAGTGTTCCTGTCTAATGAGTCTTGATGTTGGCGATGTGCCAAAAACGTGAAAATATGGAAGCGCATATGAGTTTTCTGGAGCTTTGTCTAAAAAAAGCGTAGCAACAAATCGTTGCCTGGTGATGATACGGATAAGTAAAGCGCAAGCAAAACATTAATTCAAAACTTCGATGTCCTTTAAGTTGCCCCCTGTATTGATCATTGATCATGTTAAGAAGTCCGGGAAATTAATACTAATTAATTTGTTGTCGTCTTCAATTGTTGCTCATAAACAACAACAGAAAATTACAATGTGGAGGAACGGGCGCATTATTAGTAAGCCAGACTCCCTCCTTAAAAAAAATTGAGCATTACAACAGGATTACAAATGTCACTTGAGCATTTATCGCTAACTGATGTTTGCTGTAATATAACAGGAACTATTTCGCGAGGAACAATGTCATATTAACAATTAAGTAATAGTTATTTATTATACAAGACAATAAAGGGATATTTTAACCATTGAGTGGAAGATGTTAATTCACGAGATGTATAATACAAGACTTTAAGCAGAAGCCATATAAACCATTGTAACGCTTCTGACAATTCTGAGTTTAATTTAGAGACGTCAAAAATAGTAAACTTCGGTCCTGGCGTCGTGATCGTTTCTATAGAAACAAAATTGTCATATGTTCTGAACGTCATTTTATAACGTGCATTTGAAATAAGAATGACAGATGTCATTAGAATGCACAATCATTTGCTTCACTTTATCTACCCTTACAGTTAAAGTGATCACTTTATCTATCCTTACGGTTAAAGAACGGCTTAGCCTACTTATTCAAATCTATTAAAATGTCATTTTAATATATGCTATAAAATAAAAATTCTTTCATCGTTCTCAAGAACCGTAACAGAGAGAAGGTTTTGCGGTTTTACCTAGATTTTTTTGCGTATGGCCTTTCTGATTTTATAAAAATTACAAATGTTTTGAAATTTCACACTTCAAAATGGTAAAAATATATCGACAAAACTTTAGAGGAGGCTGAGCGTAATATTGGCCATTACTAGAATACGATATAAGCAAAGGATGTAAATCCCAGTACAATTTGGGGTAATTTAAATATATGTCTCAAACCTCGCCTCAAACTATTATTTATGTCTACGAAACAAGAAATGCCTAAATGGTACAGGTGTTAGTAGTATGTTAAAACGTTTTTCCAAATAAACCACACGTCTTTTATTTGGAAGCTACATCCTAAGAAGTTTCAACATTTGCGTTTCTTCATTAATTTTAGGTTTCTCAGGTGACTCTCCCCTTTACATTTTTTTTTATTTTTTTAGATAAAAATTAGAAATTTAGGAACTGTGCATGGGAAGTAAAAATGCATTAAAAAATGTGTAGGTGAATACAACTACAACACAAGAACACCCCAGACTGTAACTTCTGACATTGTAATTCTAAAATTTTTAAAATTTTAATCTAGCATACCACGACTATGTTAAAACCGAGGGGGTAACATCTTCCCGCAATTCTGTCACAAATTGTCTGCAATCGCTTGCAATCCCTCTGATTGCTGGTGGAAATCTCCCTCACAGTCCCACAATCGCGTTTGCAATCTCACAATCGCCTAAAACAATCCCGCAATCAGATTCGCAATCTCGCAATCGTTGTGACAATCTGACAATCACATTGGCAATCGTGCACGCCCTCACCTGTTTTTAGGTACAATCACACGCCACGCGGGGTTAGGCAAAAAAGTTATTGCGCCTAACTTGATTTTCTTTTAATGGAAAGCCCTGTACTACTTAATAAACCCCTAAAGCGGATTTAAAAAAGCGACACAGCACCTCGGAGTAACCCTACACATCATTGGATTTAACTCATTTTCAATTGCCTTGTTACATGTGGTACATATGTACTATGTACAGTGTGTAAAGCGATGGGGTATACGAGAGGGATTTATGAAAAAAATTTATTCTTCATGATATTTTTTTGCTGCCTTTGAAAGTACCAATAACGTTTCGATAATCTAAAATTTATTTATAGAAATCTGGAAAAATAATAAAATTAATTTTTTTTATTGAAAGTTATTCTACAATCTACATTATAATCAAGATAGCGTATTGCTATCAAACCACAAACAATCGAAACGTTATTGGTACTTTCAAAGCAAGCAAAAAATATCATGAAGAATAAATTTTTTTCATAAATCAATATTTTAAAAAAATTCCCTCTTGTATACCCCATCGCTTTACACACTGTATGTTAACTGTGCAAAGTTTGGCGTTTGGCAGTTATGGTGTTCACGGACGGACAGACGGACACCATCAACTTCCTTATAAAGCTTACATAGCTTTCCCCTGCCGCTTAATAATCTACAAATATAGCATATTAACTTTTAAAAAATATAATACACTAAGGATGATTCAAAAAGGGCTCAAAAAAGATTAAAAAAAAGGTCAAACGATTTGATAAATACAACAAAATTTCAAATCTTTTGCATCTATTGAAATCAATATGGAATTTTTGTAGTGTTATATTTTGGAAAATAGATTCTTAATATGTTAGTTTTTGATTAAAATACATATTTCAATTTTAAAATGGACGTAGGAAATTCAAACAATTGTAAATCTCAGAATGAACCTATATTTATTAAAGGAGACCTCGAAAGATTTTTCTTACAAGTTTCTTTATAAGACAGTTGAATAATGTGCCATTTTAAAATAAGTGTATGGGATCAGGTAAAAAAGTTATAGAACCTAACCCGAGACCTAACGTCATTTTTTTTTAGTGGAATGCTCTGTAAATTTCATTCGAAAAAGAGCATATTAAATTCATTTTCTAGAAATATAACACTAAAGAAATTTAAAAAGTGCAATATTAGATTTTTCAAAAAATTTCAAAATGTTTAATTTTTTGTTGTTTTTTGATATTTAAACCTTTCTTAAATGTTTTAATTCTTTTTTAATAATTTTGAATTTTTTGATTTTGAAAACGACAGATTACCCAGCAAGTAATTTTGTAATAAACATTTTTTCGTGTCTCTTTTCATTCTGATATTGACAATTTTTGATTTTCCCTTGTATCTCTGTAAGCGAGCGAATGTTTTCAAATTTTGATTGTACCATGGCCCAAAAAGAGCACATGTCACTTAGTTTGTCTTTCGGTATGTGTGATTTGAGTGGGCCACCCCCCTATTAGATTTATCGGATTGTATAGATCTTGTTCCATACTCTTCGTTTTAGCACATTTCCACAAAAATAAAAAAATTTACTATTGTGGCCACTTTGCCCGTCCGTCCCTACTATTGGTTCGTTATGCTGTCAAGGTTTGCACCAAGGAAGGAATTTTTTCTGTGCCGCTTGCGAAAAAAGTTATGGTAAAAAACCTATTTTTTTGAGATTGTATTGTATTGTCTGTCTGTATGCCCGTCTGTCAGTGTATCTGTCTGTCTATTTGTCCGTCCGTGTGCACGATAGCTTTTGTATTTGCGCAATCCATTTTTATTTGTTAAATACTTAAATGAAACTTTTTATGTAGGTTGTAGATGTAGATGGCGACTCGACTAAAGTAAAACTAGTGCCGAGTCAAAAAATATGTTGGGTTCATGCGCAATCGGATTTCTTTTATTTGTTAAGTTATTTAAATCAAATTTTGTATGTAGGCATCTCGAATAAAGATGAAACTAATGCCAAATCAAATAATTTGTTTTGCGCATGCCCAGAAATACCCTGAAATTTTAGGGTAGGGTTCTTTTTATAAACTGAAATTGAAGCAGCAAGTCAAAAGTGGATTGCACATGTGCAACGCTAACTTTCTTATTTGTAGCCGGATTTTTACGAAATTTTAAGTTTAAGTTTGCTTGTTTGCATCTTACAGTATGGGAAATGAATGCAATTGTAATGCGCCGAGTAATGGGCTTTTTATAAATCGTTTACGACGAGGTTTACAATTACCTTTTTAACTTCTTATTTGTGTTTAAAAGTACCTGTTACCAACTAAGAATTCCCTAATAGCCAACATAAATGAATATGTTTCTTGCTTACGTAATGCCCGTGTATAGCAACTTGAGCAGCTATCAGAAATCTTTGTCAGTCACCCACAATCACCTGCAATCATTTACAATCGTCTGCAATCATTCATAATCACATGCAATCATAATGCAATCCTCTAAAATTCGACAATCGCATCGCAATCGCCGGATTGTGGTCGCAATCGCAGCAATCGTAGGGAAATCATGGGGATTGTCGCAATACTGTCACAAAATTTGAGAAGATGTTACCCCCTCTGTTAAAACGGTCAGTATTTAGTAGGGGAGGCTTGGAAAAATACATTTAAAGCGAAATTAAAATTGAAAATTGAGACTCAAAATTTTTTTTATTTCTAAAGGCGATCGATTTCGACGTACCACAATCGCCTTTAGAGACTCAAAATTTTTTTTATTTCTAAAGGCGATCGATTTCGACGTACCACAATCGCCTTTAGAAATAAAAAAAATTTTGAGTCTCAATTTTCAATTTTAATTTCTCTATATCTAACTCAAACATAAAATAAATAAAACAAACTCATTTAAAAATCACGTATCTGGGTTTAAAAAAAATTTCTTCTTCTTGCACATTTTTTGCACTAAAGAGATAATATACTGAGTGCGTAAAAGTAGATTTTGATACCAAAGCTCGATCTTTTTAAATGAAACTGAATTTTTTTAAATCCATTTTTCAATTATTTTTATTATGCGTAGAATTTCACATAAACGGACTTTTAGAAGAAGATTAAATTAGGTACCTACCTATAAGATTTTTGCGAGGACTTTTGCAACATCTAATAAATACCTAATTTACGAGCTAATTTAACTAATTACCATTCCTTTTTAAATAAATTTATGATCAGTGGTTCCTAAAAGTAACGCATAACGTTTCTCTCTTCCTGGAGAACAATATTTCGGGAAGATGCTACGATAAGTCAATTACTCTAAAGTCTAAATGTTCAAATTTGCCCTTTCAATCCTACATACATTTATACAATTTTGAGTCTAATAACAACAATAAAAATTGAGTAAAAATCATTTGACAAAATATCAGCGATATTCCCCAAAATGTAGGTATTCAAATAAGAAACTGAAACAACTGTTCATTTTTTCAAATGGATTGAATAAAAAAACCCGAGAAAAAACACAACTGAATTATGTTTAACATAACGCATAAATATCTTACAATTTATATTTCAGCCTTGTCTCGTAAATAAGTAGAATAGGTAGTATCTCCGATGGCATCGAGTCTCACACAAATTCAAAGCAAATAAAACCCCCGCCCGGCCCTGCATACCTAATCCATCCTCTGAGGTTCCCCCGCATCGCATACCTTCAGTCTTCGTTTGTGTGTCGAGTCGACCGCTACGTACCACTCCGCTTTCAACCGTGTTGTTCATTAGATAAATAGGTTAATATGCCTAAGCACAGCCGTAAACGGCAACATTCTCGTAGTCGATCTAGAGAACGGGAAAATCGGCGTTTAGGAAAACGATTGGCCGAAATGCAGAGACAATTAGATGAAATTAGTAGTCGGGAAAAATGGCAACGTTTGGAGAGTATGGAGAGCTCTAGAGACGATGTTGCCGGAGAAGCGAGTGCATATTTTTCACCGTATGATAGTGATTTGTCGCCTCGCCACTCTGTTCGTGAAACAGTTAGGGTGGATGTCCACCAGTTAAACAGTAAGTACCAAATTGTACGTTTTTGGTGACGTACATTTTAAAGTGTATGTTTTTGGCAACATACATACTTGTTGTTTTTGGGGACAACATAATATTTTGAGTATGTTTTTGGTAACATACTTACCTACATTAATTTGTTGTTTTTGGTGACAACATACTTTAATGTTCAAAGTACCTATGTTTTTGGTAACATAAGTACATATATATATTTGTTGGTTTTTGGTGGCCTTTGTTTATTTTTAGTGGAAAAAATAAACTTAATTTTGAAATTATGTTTTTGGCAACATATTTTTTGTACAACCTGCATGTATTTGTTGTTCGAGACATGATATTATGTGTTTTTGATAACACTTTAATATGCTTATTGTTCTGATCCTGTTTTAATACAAATTAGAAATTAACATGTCTCTTTTATTGCTTCAGATGATTCTGAACAGCAAGAAAATAATCCTCAGCCCCCGATCGTGCAATCAGAGGAAGCAAAAGGAAAATCTTTGAGTTCTGAGGTTTTGCAGATACTTGGCGATGAGCCAATAATTAAGACCGTCTTAGGACCTCCAATTTATGAGGCAGTAGTCCCTCGCTGGAGTAATATTTTACAGAATGGTTTAAGTGAGGAGAATATTCAAGTTCTTCTCCAAAAACATATAATACCCGAAAATTTTAAGTCTCTGGAGGTACCTCAGTTAAATCCCGAGGTTAAGGCAGCCTTAACTGCTCAAATACTTCGCAGAGATGAGCGCCTGGTGCGAAAACAGCAGTTTGTGACTGCAAGCATATCAGCAATTTCCCAAGCCTTAACTTTGATGCTAGCTGAAGAAGGGGGGGGCAACAACGTATATATGCAATACCTAAGTAATGCTGGCCGCCTATTGTGTCATTTACACCGTCTTGACACCATGACACGCAAAGATCTTATTTCTATAAATTTGAATAAGGATCTAAAAGATACGCTCTCTGCTGCGCCTACTGATAATTTTTTGTTTGGTCAAGCATTGGAAGAACGAGTAAAGGCTGCAAAAAACCTGGAAAAGTCAAGCGAGGAACTTAAGCAGGTTAAGCCGGAAACTGCTAAGAAACCTGTCAGTCGCACTCATTTAAACTCCAGGGGTCCAGCTCAGTTGCAGGGGAGCACCCGAGCTGGACAATATTACAAGAGACCTCATCCCTACCAACGCCAACAGCAGAAGAACCATCCAGATCAACGGACGGGAAGGAAGCCGAGGGAACTGCCCAAAACACAGATAGAGAGGTTCCGTCGACGTCGACGGTAAAGCAAGGGGTTAGTAGTGTATATGCCGGTAGATTAAAATATTTTGTAAATAAGTGGCATGAAATTACTAATGACAAATTTATTTTATCATATATTCAAGGTTATAGGTTGCCTTTTATTAAAAAGCCTATTCAAAAATATGGTTTTGTAAAAAATGGTAAATGGTCTGGTTCGGAAAAAAGTTCCATTAATTCGTCTATTGAAGACCTTTTAAAAATTGGAGCTATTAGTAAAGTAACACCATGTAAAAATCAGTATGCTTCAAAAATATTTTTAGTTCCGAAACCAGATGGAAGTCATAGGTTAATCTTAAATCTAAAATCTTTAAACAAATTTTTAAAAACTACACATTTTAAAATGGAGGATCATAAAACTGTGACTAAACTTATTCAAAAAGGCTCTTTTATGGCAACATTAGACCTTAAGGACGCCTACCATTTAATTCCAATTTTTAAACAACATAAAAAATATTTAAGATTTTATTTCAATAGTCAGCTCTATGAATATAATTGTCTACCTTTTGGTTTAAACTCTGCTCCCTTAGTATTCACCAAGATCATGAAACCAATACTAGCCTATTTAAGGAGCAGAAATCACACATGTGTACTATTTTTGGACGATTTTTTGCTATTTGGTAATTCCCAAAAGGAGTGCCATAATAATATCATGTCGACTATCAAATTATTACAAAACTTGGGTTTTATTGTTAATTACAAAAAAAAGTGTATTATGTCCCTCAACTTGTGTTCGATATTTAGGATTTTTATATAATTCTACAACAATGACTGTTTCGCTACCTGAGGAAAAAATTTTTAAAGTTTTAAAATTGCTAAGAAAATTTTCAAATTCTCGAAATTGTCGAATAAGGGAATTTGCTAGATTTCTTGGTACTCTTTGTTCCATTTGTCCTGCAGTTAAATATGGTTGGGTTTATACCAAACTTTTTGAGCGTGAAAAATTCTTAGCTTTAAAAAAATCTGCAGGCAATTTTAATGCAAAAATGGAAATATCCTCTATACTCAAAGAAGATTTTAAATGGTGGCTAACAAATTTATCTACAGCTAATAATTCGATTAAAAAAGATTCTTATTGTATGGAAGTTTTTTCTGATGCTTCGAATACTGGTTGGGGAGGATATTGTAATGGGGAAAGAATACATGGTTTTTGGACCGAAAGTGAAAAAACTTATCATATAAATTATTTGGAGCTAAAAGCGGTTTATTTGGTTTTAAAACATTTTGCTAAAAATGCTTCAGATTGCAATATATTATTCCGAGTTGACAATACAACTGCCATGGCTTATATTAATAAGATGGGAAGTGTACAGCACCAATCCCTAAATAAATTATCTCGTATTATTTGGCAATGGTGCGAGGGTAAAAATATCTATTTATATGCCAGTTATATAAAGTCTAAAGACAATTTTGAAGCAGATGCACAATCCAGACTTAAATTATCCAAAGAAACCGAATGGGAAATAAGCAACTTGGTGTTTAAAGATATAATATCCACTTTTGGGAAACCAGAAGTTGATCTCTTTGCTTCAAAAATGAATGCTAAATGCAAGAAGTTTGTATCATGGTTGGGAGATTCAGAATGCATAGCAGTGGACGCTTTTACGATAAAATGGAACAAGTTTTTCTTTTATGCTTTTCCGCCATTTTCTGTTATTCTTCGTGCTTTGCAAAAAATAAAAGGGGAAAAAGCTAGAGGAATTGTCGTTGTGCCCTTCTGGACATCCCAGCCATGGTACCCACTTTTTACATCATTATTAGAATCAACACCTTTAGTTTTCGAGGCTAACGAACGTTTACTCTCTTTTAGGAACGTGCCTCATCCACTTTGGCGAAAAATTTCCCTGGTGGCAGGAGTGTTATCCTCCAAGCCCTGAGAGCTGGTTCAGTACCTGAAGAAGCTCTAGAAATTTGCTTAGCCTCCATTACTACCTCTACAATTCAACAATATAATTCAGGTCTTAAACTGTGGTGGCAATTTAGAAAATCTCGAAACATGAATGTTTATTCAGCCTCTGTCCCAGATATTTTAAAATTTTTTACTACTCAATTTAAAAAGGGAGCTACTCATACGTCTTTAAATTCATTTAGAGCAGCTCTTACTCAAATTTTGGGGCCAGAATTAACTTCTGATTTTAGAATTAAGAGATTTTTTAAAGGGGTCCATAGTCTAAGACCTACTGCTCCCAGATACAATTACACATGGGACCCCTCTATTGTTTTGACATATGTTAAATCTATGTCTAATGAAACATTAAGCCTTCAAGACCTCACATATAAATTAGCAATCCTTATTGCCTTGGCTACTGGTCAAAGAGTACAGACTTTAGCCAACATAGAAGTTGAAAATATTATTATAAATGAAAACAGAGTTGAGGTTAAAATACCTAAAAAACTTAAAACTTCAACCAAAGGTCGCATTCAACCTACTCTTCTTTTGCCTTTCTTTAATCAAGATAAGAAAATTTGTCCAGCTAGAACCTTAATTGAGTATTTAAATAAAACCAAAAATTTAAGACAGACGTCAAAAAATCTTTTTATCACCTTTAAGAAACCTCATAAAGATGTCACTTCTCAAACAATTTCTAGATGGTTAAAGGTGATTCTAAGGAAGAGTGGGTTGGATACGAACCAATTTACAGCTCATAGTACTCGCCATGCTGCGACATCCGCAGCTGCGCGAAAGGGAGTACCTTATGACTCTATTCGACTTGCAGCTGGCTGGTCGGAGAAATCCTCTGTTTTTGCCAATCATTATAACAGACCTTTGCTTCAAAAAGACAATTTTGCAACGACTGTTCTTAGTTGTTAGTATTATGATGAGTTTTTATCTTTAAGTTTCTTGTTTCTAATGCTAGTATAGGAAAATATTTTCCAGATTTGTTATTTATCATATTAAATAGGTACATTTTTATTAAGATATAAGTTATCTTGAAAAATAAATGTATAACCATATTATGTTGTTGCCATCCTTAGAATTAATGTTTATGTACATATCAATTCTAAGTGTGTGCCTAATATTATTCTGTTCGGTATGTTTAATTATTATTAATATAACATGTTTCCAATGAAAATTGTTGCAACTTGCTTTAAATAGCTACCTATTCTACTTATTTACGAGACAAGGCTGAAATATAATTAACAGATCAAACGAACTTACCTAAGTGAAGTTCGATCTGGATTATATGAAGCCTTGTCGAAGTAAATAAGTCCCTTCCCTACCCTATTATTTATTTCCCTTGGTTGCAACAATGTAGCTTTGAAGAAGACTGAAGGTATGCGATGCGGGGGAACCTCAGAGGATGGATTAGGTATGCAGGGCCGGGCGGGGTTTTTATTTGCTTTGAATTTGTGTGAGACTCGATGCCATCGGAGATACTACCTATTCTACTTATTTACTTCGACAAGGCTTCATATAATCCAGATCGAACTTCACTTAGGTAAGTTCGTTTGATCTGTTTGTTATTATTGTGTGATTTTATCAATGAATTTCACTAATGTTTTGTTGTTGAATTAAAACTAAAAAGACCAATTCATCGAGTTCGTAGTTTAAATAACTCTGGTTATGTCAAGGTGGAGTGTTTAAAACAGCATAACACACTAGTACCTAATTTTAAAATGAAAATCATTGGGTTCAAGAGTTAATCTGTGGTTCAAGTAAAAAACGAATCTTTCAATGTATATAGTTATGTGATACATTAGAAACATGTATATTTCAAGTAAACTACAGTGCAGACCATATACAAATGGAACAGTGTTGGAAAAATTAATATTTTTAAATGTTCACAAGGCCAGACGACCTGAAATATGACCGAAATTTCCGTCCAAAAAAACGGTCGGGGATTGAGCACAATGATTTGCAAAATTACGCCAAAATATCAATTTGCGGTTTTCGTAATTTATACAAGGGCACGACGTTATTTAATATTTATTAAGAAATCTCACTTTTTACAATAAACTCTAAATCTAAGGTTAGATCTCATTAGCAATGGCATCAGTTTCAACAAACACCTTAAAATTTTAATTATTAAGGTTAATCGCTTTTTAATTGCCCAAAATGAAAAAGCGCTCCCGCAAAAATAAATTTAAAATATCCGTTTACATCTAATTTAATAACAAAAGGAAGATTGTATCAAGAGCGTATCTGATGAAGTCAATAACAATTATGAAAAGAGCATGGTCCTTGTCCTCTTTTAAATGCACATGATTAATATGTGTAGTTCCTAAAAATCTCTTAAATACGTCCGGTTGTTTCGCAAGTGACCACAAATTCTATGAATCCACTTTTGTACAAATGCATTAGAATTTTGGGGCAATTATTGGCATACATTATGACAATGGGTACACGATACAAATTGCAATTGCAAGTTCTGTTTTACCTGGGAGAATACTTCAATTACGTTAATTAATGGAATTCATTGAAGTGCAGAGGAGAATAACGATAATTAGAATTCATGTCACAAAAAATGTATCCGATGATGCAGGGGAGTCGAGTTGGTAGCAATTTTCTAAAATACGCGGTGGTCTCGTGTCTTAGGACTTGAATAATAACGAATTTAAACAAAATACTGCGATACTATCCAGAGAAGGTGAACTCCATAACGCATTCAAAATTGTGGGAAAATGCACTAAATCTCTTTTTATCTAGCGCGATTACAGTATTGCAGATTTTGATTGATCGTAAAGTGAGGTGAGGTATTTTGCCCACGAAATTATAAAACTTCGCTTTATTTACAACAGGTGTTAAATTCGGTTTGAATAAGTAGACTAACCCGCTCTTTAACCGTGGTCCGTGAGGGTAGATAAAGTGATCACATTAACCGCAAGGGAAGATAAAATAAAACAGATGATTGTGCATTCTAATGACATCTGTAATTCTTATTTCAAATGGGATGTTCAGCACGATATAAACTGAACATATGACAATGCGAGTTGTCGCGTGCTGAATATATGTATGGTCTAAAGGGCGTCGATTTCATTATACAGGGTGGCAAAGTTTCAATTTGTTCTCATATTTTTCGTTTTCTCTCTTATGTTGTGTGATAATTGTTTCAAATTTGATACGTCAGTTACTTTTTAGAATCTCTACAATAAAGTAACAAGATAGTTGGTCGCAGTATACAAGGTGTTACATTTTCTTTGCCACCCTGTATAACGAAAACGAGCCGTTTAGACCATGTGCACCGAGATGTACACATTGGAATTTTTAGCGTATCACAACGAAGTTGAGGTAACTTTTATGTGCTCGATTTTCCGTCGTCTAATTGATAGCTGGTATGGTCTATATTAAGTCCGTTATTCATCATTTACAGTTGTGTTATGCGGCAACACTCACGAGAGGGTTTTGGAATATATTCACTCCCTGAAATATCTGCATAACGTCAATTAAGACCGAGATTAACGATGTATACATGTTAGGATCAAATACAGGCTTAAAAAATGCGGCAAGAACGCGTTTTGGTTACCAGCGAGGTTACCAGCATATTGACAATCGCTTTTCGTAACCCACAATGCGTTCTGGATCTTTCGCAACGCCAGAATGGGTGCTGACATGGGTCATATTGCCAGAACGCGTCGAGCACACAGAGAAAAGACCCAATAATCGATTTGAATTTGACCAATTTCCAATAGGCTTGTTACCTATATGTAGTATTTAGGTTGTGGTCACTACTGTGAAAAATTTGAACCGAATAGGCTGAACTGTTTGGAAATTATCGGGTACATAGACGGAAAGACTCAACTCCCCTATAAAGCTTCCATCGCCTTGCCCTGCCGCTTACTAAATACCAGTACGCATTCTGGCACTAATTTAACAAAGAGTTTGTGGACCTATGTTTATATGAACTTTTAATTTTATTTTTCACACATATAAACAGTTTTAATAAATAATAATAATAATAGTATTTTATTAAATTCCGCTTGATAATAACAATAATAACATAACAGTCTCAACGATCCTCGTTTGCGAAATTTAAGTAGGGCAAAGGTCAGATACTAACGGACATCCAAGAATGTACGCCAGCCCTGCTCTTCCACTTAACCCTTACACATACATAATATATAAAATAATAATTAAAGACGTGAATTATAATTTATAAGTAAAAATAAGTTTTTAATGTGTATGCATCAGACGGTTGTAGTACATTTAAACTTTATTAATAAAAATTGAAAACAAAATAATGATCCATGAAAATGAACAAAGGAAAGTCAAAAAAGAGAGAAAGCATACGAAGACACAAGTTACTAATGTTGAGATGTGAGGAAGAATTTGTAAACGGATTTTTGAAATTGGCTAATGGTCCGCACAGTGATGGAAATCTGTATGCTTTAGTGTTAACCCAAAGTTAGATGTATACCTAAACAATAAACAACAAGGGCCCTAGTATTGAACCTTGCGGAACTCCACAAGTCAACTCCACCACATCAGAGTAACATCTCGAGTAACGTTATTTAATGTGACTCTATGAGTCCTGTCCGTTAAACATTTTTCAATAAGACACAAGATACGTCACTTAGACCAACGTACCTTGAAATACTAAGCAGTATTTGGTGGTTATTAAAAGCCTTAAGAGAAGTCCAGAAGAACAAGCGAAGAAAGATTGTCGGCGTCAAAAACCCTAAAGATGTCCTCGGTTAAATTTAATAATGAAGTTGTACCCTTCCTAAAGTCGGATCGTGTTAACGGTAAAAATATTGAAAACTGTAAGGGGTTGCTTGATTTGAAACGATTAAACATCTCTGAAAATCAAACGGCAAAAATAGAACAAAATGTGCTACGAAATGATTTCAAATATTACAACGTAAAACTCAGTCCAAAAATTTGAAATTAACATCCAAATTTGAATTTTAACCTAAGAAAGAATTTGGAGTGAAGTCGTAAAAATGTGAGTCAACTTTTAAACCATCATAAATGCCGTCTTCCGTCCTTGTCACTTGTCACTTGCATGTGAGCTGAAGTGATTGAAAAGAAATAATCTGCGATACAAGCTGAATAGATGGTACTATAACGATTCTTGTAGATTTTTTCTGTGGCTGTAGACTTTTCACCGTATACTCTACGTAGCTGAAATAATATAGGCGACCTGTCTTATATACTTCAAAGACAAAGTGTTAACTGCACACGTACAAAACAGAAAGACAAAAGCATATACAAAATTAAAAAGATTCTTCGAGGATCGGTGAATGTGCAATAATTTCATTCATCTACCCGCACATTCAATTTTTTTCGAAACTTTATTCGAAATTCGTATGTTCGTGCGTTTTGCGCACCAAAAAGCACAAATTTTGTCTGTGATAATAAAAGTTGGGCGAAGCCCCAAACATCGGGTTGATGTCTCATTTCTCACGATAAAGGTATGCATGATATCTCTCACTTTAAGTTTTCACACCTACGTCATATTTTTACCCCGCGAGACTAAGTCGATAGTTGTTACTACTTAGCATGTTTTCAACTATTATTACTGTCACAGTCATCCGCGTCTCGTGTCAGTTAATATATTAAATGAATCGATTTTATTAAATAACAAAGCGCAGATTTATATAAGATGATTGAATGTTCTAATAATTCTAAAATCTCTTAAATACGTCCGGTTGTTTCGCAAGTGACCACAAATTCTATGAATCCACTTTTGTACAAATGCATTAGAATTTTGGGGCCATTATTGGAATACATTATGCCAATGGGTTGATTACATACACGATATAAATTGCAATTGCAAGTTCTGCTTTACCTGGGAAAATACTTCAATTACGTTAATTAATGGAATTCATTGAAGTGCAGAGGAGAATAACGATAATTAGAATTCATGTCACAAAAAATGTATCCGATGATGCAGGGGAGTCGAGTTGGTAGCAATTTTCTAAAATACGCGGTGGTCTCGTGTCTTAGGACTTGAATAATAACGAATTTAAACAAAATACTGCGATACTATCCAGAGAAGGTGAACTCCATAACGCATTCAAAATTGTGGGAAAATGCACTAAATCTCTTTTTATCTAGCGCGATTACAGTATTGCAGATTTTGATTGATCGTAAAGTGAGGTGAGGTATTTTGCCCACGAAATTATAAAACTTCGCTTTATTTACAACAGGTGTTAAATTCGGTTTGAATAAGTAGACTAACCCGCTCTTTAACCGTGGTCCGTGAGGGTAGATAAAGTGATCACATTAACCGCAAGGGAAGATAAAATAAAACAGATGATTGTGCATTCTAATGACATCTGTAATTCTTATTTCAAATGGGATGTTCAGCACGATATAAACTGAACATATGACAATGCGAGTTGTCGCGTGCTGAATATATGTATGGTCTAAAGGGCGTCGATTTCATTATACAGGGTGGCAAAGTTTCAATTTGTTCTCATATTTTTCGTTTTCTCTCTTATGTTGTGTGATAATTGTTTCAAATTTGATACGTCAGTTACTTTTTAGAATCTCTACAATAAAGTAACAAGATAGTTGGTCGCAGTATACAAGGTGTTACATTTTCTTTGCCACCCTGTATAACGAAAACGAGCCGTTTAGACCATGTGCACCGAGATGTACACATTGGAATTTTTAGCGTATCACAACGAAGTTGAGGTAACTTTTATGTGCTCGATTTTCCGTCGTCTAATTGATAGCTGGTATGGTCTATATTAAGTCCGTTATTCATCATTTACAGTTGTGTTATGCGGCAACACTCACGAGAGGGTTTTGGAATATATTCACTCCCTGAAATATCTGCATAACGTCAATTAAGACCGAGATTAACGATGTATACATGTTAGGATCAAATACAGGCTTAAAAAATGCGGCAAGAACGCGTTTTGGTTACCAGCGAGGTTACCAGCATATTGACAATCGCTTTTCGTAACCCACAATGCGTTCTGGATCTTTCGCAACGCCAGAATGGGTGCTGACATGGGTCATATTGCCAGAACGCGTCGAGCACACAGAGAAAAGACCCAATAATCGATTTGAATTTGACCAATTTCCAATAGGCTTGTTACCTATATGTAGTATTTAGGTTGTGGTCACTACTGTGAAAAATTTGAACCGAATAGGCTGAACTGTTTGGAAATTATCGGGTACATAGACGGAAAGACTCAACTCCCCTATAAAGCTTCCATCGCCTTGCCCTGCCGCTTACTAAATACCAGTACGCATTCTGGCACTAATTTAACAAAGAGTTTGTGGACCTATGTTTATATGAACTTTTAATTTTATTTTTCACACATATAAACAGTTTTAATAAATAATAATAATAATAGTATTTTATTAAATTCCGCTTGATAATAACAATAATAACATAACAGTCTCAACGATCCTCGTTTGCGAAATTTAAGTAGGGCAAAGGTCAGATACTAACGGACATCCAAGAATGTACGCCAGCCCTGCTCTTCCACTTAACCCTTACACATACATAATATATAAAATAATAATTAAAGACGTGAATTATAATTTATAAGTAAAAATAAGTTTTTAATGTGTATGCATCAGACGGTTGTAGTACATTTAAACTTTATTAATAAAAATTGAAAACAAAATAATGATCCATGAAAATGAACAAAGGAAAGTCAAAAAAGAGAGAAAGCATACGAAGACACAAGTTACTAATGTTGAGATGTGAGGAAGAATTTGTAAACGGATTTTTGAAATTGGCTAATGGTCCGCACTAGGGCTGGGCGATTATCGATAATCGATTATGAAAAATAATCGATTACACTGATTAATCGATTAATCAAATAATCGATTAATCAAATAATCGTTTAATCAAATAATCGATTAATCAATTAATCGATTAATCAAATCATCGATTAATCAAATAATCGATTAATCACCTAATCGTTTAATCAAAAGTCGATTGTCACATACAAGGAGTGATAAATATCTGTTTGTATGCATTAATACGTTAATTATTTAATAAAAATAAAAAAAATAATTCCATTACTCTTTTCATCAAATCGTTCATTACTAGGCAGATCGATTAATCAACAAAGTGTCCCTGGTTCGAATCCGGGTTCGGGCATGGATATTTGCAAATGCATAGTGGGTTGGTTGGTAGAACAGCCTTGGCTGAAACCATGCCCATTTGAAAATGAAGGTCAAAAATAAAAATAAATAAATAAAAATAAATGATTAGGCAGCTTACTCTCCGATGAGGTGTGCTTTAGTTTTGATGATACAATCTTAATTCATTTTAGCTGCTTAAAGTGACGTTTTAACATCCGCTATAAAATAAAATAATTTTTTATTCATTATGATTATAATTATTGATTTATGGTTTTTGGTTTTATGTAATACCTACCATTGTACTCTTATTGCATTCGTGTCTTACAAGTACGATTTGGTGAAACGCTCATTCTGTTTAGTGTTTATAATGTACCAGCATAGCAGAATATTCTTTATGGAATAACATAGGTACACTTATAATAATACTACTCACTACTAGAAAAGTAGATAATCTATGTAACGTACAGTGCATTACACGCAATGAAAATTAATTGTTCTGCGTGATCTGGAGTAAGCGAAGCTCTATTATCAGTTACAATAGAGCCTCCCTTACTAAAAACTCGTTCAGAAGATACACTTGTTGCTTGTATAGATGAAAATTTTTGTGCACATTTTGCCAGTCTACAGTAAAATTCTTTATTTACGCTCCACCAATTTAAGGGATCACCATCCAAGGACAAAACAGGACTATGGACGTAATGATTTAATTCTTGTTCCAAACCATCATTCACATTTGGAATTTCTGTATCATTAGAGACGTCTCCCAAAATGGCCGCAAGTCCCGTCTTGATTTTTTTATTGGGCTGATGTTGATCATTGTCTATATCTTTTAAATTTAAGTTTTCGCATTCAAATGTAACCAGTTGTCTAACCTCTTCTTGTTTTTCGGTCGTAAAAAATTTAGTTTTAAATCGGGGATCCAGAAATGTGCAGATGCATAGTGCGTTGTAGGTTTCTTTATTATTTATGTACCTCTCGCGTAACTTTGCAAGTATTGAATACATAAAGTTGTTTTTTATATTTATCGCATCTTCAAATATTTGCGTACTATCGGCTTGCGAACCGTATAAATTTACTAATTTTTCATACAACGGAATAATAATTCCTGCTGTAACGTGCTTCTCTCCAGACATATGTTCACTAATCTCTTCAATTGGTTTAAGGCAATTAATTATCTCCGCAATGATTTCCATTTCCTTGTTGTCTAATATAAAACCTTTAAATTTTCCATTACCAAAAGAATGAAATAAATCACGCAAGGCGTGTTGTTCATTAATTACAATCATTAAATGTAAAAGCGACCACCAACGCGTTCGAGAATATGAAGGCATTTTTCTTAGGGGTAAATTTAGATTCTCCCGACACCTTTTCAGTTCTCTGTTCAATTTCCACGAATGTGCACATACTGATTGTATCTTCTGCCCAAAACAGGGAATATGAATTTTGTCTAGATTGCGAATTGCTGCTACTAGGGCTGGGCGATTACGGGTTTGAATAATCGATAATCGATTATGAAAAATAATCGATTACACTGATTAATCGATTAATCAAATAATCGATTACACTGATTAATCGTTTAATCAAATAATCGATTAATCAAATAATCGATTAATCGATTAATTTAATAGAATAATCAAACCCGATTATCGATTATCGTTTGATTATAATCGATTAATCGATTTTTTTTGCCCAACGCTAGTCCGCACAGTGATGGAAATCTGTATGCTTTAGTGTTAACCCAAAGTTAGATGTATACCTAAACAATAAACAACAAGGGCCCTAGTATTGAACCTTGCGGAACTCCACAAGTCAACTCCACCACATCAGAGTAACATCTCGAGTAACGTTATTTAATGTGACTCTATGAGTCCTGTCCGTTAAACATTTTTCAATAAGACACAAGATACGTCACTTAGACCAACGTACCTTGAAATACTAAGCAGTATTTGGTGGTTATTAAAAGCCTTAAGAGAAGTCCAGAAGAACAAGCGAAGAAAGATTGTCGGCGTCAAAAACCCTAAAGATGTCCTCGGTTAAATTTAATAATGAAGTTGTACCCTTCCTAAAGTCGGATCGTGTTAACGGTAAAAATATTGAAAACTGTAAGGGGTTGCTTGATTTGAAACATTAAACATCTCTGAAAATCAAACGGTAAAAATAGAACAAAATGTGCTACGAAATGATTTCAAATATTACAACGTAAAACTCAGTCCAAAAATTTGAAAATTAAGATAAGAAAGAATTTGGAGAGAAGTCTAACAAGTTAAAAAGTAATCGTAAACGATTTACATAAAGCGCATTTCCACTTGCATTCATTTCCCATTTGTAAGATGCAACTTCTGTTAAAATCGTAAAAATCCGTCCACAAATATGAAAGATAGCGTTGCACATGGGCAATCCATTTTTGACGTGCTACTTCAATTTCAGTTTATGAGAAGAATTTCATTTCAATGCTTTTCTAAATAAGAAAGTTGAAACTGCGCATGCGCAAACCTAAATTTTGAAACTAATGTTAGATTTTCCTTTGTTCCAAGCGCCTAAGTATCAAATTTCACTTAAATGCTTCCATAGATAAAAAAAGTGGCACTGCGCATGCGCAAAATAAAATTTTGAAGCTGGCGCTAGATTTTCCTTTATTCCAAGTGCCTATGTATCAAATTTCATTCAAATACACATTTCATTTAAATTCTTCCATAAATAAAAAAGTTGGCACTGCGCATGCGCAAAACCAAATTTTGAAACTGGCGTTTGATTTTCCTTTATCCCAAGTGCCTATGTATCAAATTTCGTTTAAATTCTTCCATAAATAAAAAAGTTGGCACTGCGCATGCGCAAAACCAAATTTTGAAATTGGCGTTTGATTTTCCTTTATCCCAAGTGCCTATGTATCAAATTTCGTTTAAATTCTTCCATAAATAAAAAGTTGGCACTGCGCATGCGCAAAACCAAATTTTGAAATTGGCGTTTGATTTTCCTTTATTCCAAGTGCCTATGTATCAAATTTCATTCAAATACTTTTATAAGTAAAAAAGTTTGCAATTCGGTTTATAAATGGTCGAGATGCGAAAAGGGCACTGTGAATTTTGAATCGATTCGATTCAACTTTTGGCATTGCGTATTATATGGCTAAAGCTATGCCATATTGAATTTCATGCAATTCAGTTCATAACTAACGGAGATGTAAAAGCGATCGAACATTTCTAAACAAAGTTATCGTTCACACAGACAGATAGATGGACAGACAGACAAAGGAACAGACGGACAGACCAACAGGCAGACGACAAATAGCAATGCAAAATTATAAACGATCCGTTAATAAACGGCAAAAGTGTAAAATTATGGAACATGTAAAAAACGGTTTTTTGTTTTTTTTTACAATAACTTTTTTTGTAAGCGGTACAGAAAAAAATCCTTCCTTGGTAGGTACAAGACTCGACACCATAACGAACCAAATAGCGAAAAAAGTAGAACAATAGCTCTTAAGATAAAGGCAGGCGGCAGACGAGTAGAATTTCAGCACTCTTTAGTTTAGGTGGTAACATTTCCTTTTGAAAGCAAGATCTCTACGAAAGTTTTTATTTGTGATTTCGTCATATTTAAAAATTAAGGTGTTATTAGGTGCTTAAAAAGGAATCGTTTGACTTATTTGAAAAGTATTAAATTGAAATTTATTGTTCTGCTGGAGTTATAGTCGCGCCTGCCGGGGGCCGGAGAGCACGATGTAAAACCTGAGACTCCGGCTGAATGCCTGACATCTGGCAACCCTGCTGTCACGCATTGAGCTAAAATGATTGAAAAGAAAAATCCTCGGAAAAATCCGATACAACTGAATAGATACCAAACGATCCTTGAGATCTTTTTCTGGGCTGTAACTTTTTCACCCGATACTGAACGTAGCTGAAAAATAATAGCGACCTTTCTTATATCCTTCAGAACAAAGTTTAACATGCACACGTACAAACAGAAAGACAAACAGCAATACAAAATTATAAAAGATCTCGAGGATGGTTAATGTCAAATAATATCATTCATCTACCCGCACACAATTTTTCGAAACTTTATTCCGAAATCGATGTCGTGCGTTTTGCGCACAAAAAAACACAAATTGGGCGAAGCCCCAAACATCGGGTTTGATGTCTCATTCTCAACTTGAAAAAGTATGCAAGTGAATATCCTCAACTTTAAAGGTTTCACACCTACGTCAATTTTTCACCCCCAGCGAGACTAGTCGATAGTTGTTAGCTACTTAGCATGTGTTTCACATTATTTCCAATGTCACAGTCAACCCGTCTCGTGTAGTAATAAATTAAATGAATCGATTATTAAATAACAAAGCGCAGGGATTAAAAAGATCTGAATTGGCGGTGACTTTAGAAAAAAATTAATTGGGTAGCTTTAGTCCCTGAAAAATTCTGGCGCCTCTGCGACGACAGATAAGAAATTTAGGATAACGTCCTCCGAATTGTTACACTTCCTCATAATCGATAGCTTTTAATACTGTGCGACACATAATTACTGGTCGTATCAGTATAGACAGGCCATTCACAAGATTGTAACAAATATTTATATGACTAATTATAATCACTCACTTGCAGATATACGTTGGAACACCATGTTTATAAAGACAACAATGTTAATTAGAGTGTAAAAAAATACAAAGAGTAAATAAAAATATTCTAATATCCGCACAAAAACACCCACTATGATATCGATTGAACATTAATTATATTTAACACGAAGCGCTCGTCACTTAAACTTCCTGCTCCAAGTTCCAACCAACTATTTATATTAGGGTTATTGATTGTTGTTATCACAGATCCATCACGATTTAAAAACAGAACTTCGTCGAACTAAATATACCAGCTACGATCGTATGCGAATACGAAATGGTGATGGAAACGCTCCGGCTTCAACAGCCGAGACCGACGATGACGTCACCCTATGAGTTAGCCTGGAGCCTCGGAGTCTACGCTCGGAAATTACAGTGAGTCGTCTGGTCCGGAATTGTGCATTATTGGGTCTACGGCAGCGTCAAATAGGGGTTGCGTTCGTACAATCTCACAATTTACCCCAACCGAAATGTGCACTATTGCACCACTGATCGATTTTTCGAACCTCGAAGAAACCACCAAAGCGGAGAACGTTAAATTATGCGTGTACATGTTAATTAAACACGAAGTATTATTCCCCGCATGAAAGAATAAATTAAATGCTTTCCAAATCACGGAATATGCAATTTGTTGTTATACGTATATTTGCACCATTCATCACACATTGTGAAGAAAGCGTGCAAATTGCAATTTTCCCTCTTAAAACGTATAAAAATAAAATTACCGCACCTCGTTTTTTTCTATCAAATTTTAGATGTCATCACGCATTAGGCAATTTTAAGAGGTCTAAATTACCAATTTAAATCGTGTTGTTACACTTAAAGGCGAATAACCCACATTTTATGTAATTGTCCCGAAAGAATGACTAATTACGTAATACTCAATTTACAGTAAGAAAACATTGCCATTCTCACTGACGGAGATGATTTTATTGATCTGTTTACTTAGTATCTAAATCTAAATAATGGACCGCGAGCATAAAATTTGATTGCAAGCTGAATGCGTATACGACTTTGGCTGGAATGCCATTTTCAGTGATGCGATCGCTTCATTAGCTGCAGAATAAATTGGATTAGGGATAAACTCGGCTAGGAAGTGGTGCGTAGAAACAGTAAGGAAGACAACATTGTGTTCCGACATTATCGGAAAATTCCGTCATGATACACATCCAAATTAACGGAATAATCGCACTAATCGAAATGCATTTAATGGATCGCAGCCAGAATAGCTCGGAGGAATAAGCAACTCGAACGTGACGCGCTTATTTCAAAATTGCATTTTAGCATCGTCGCAATTTTTGTTGCCAAAACGCGGAAAATTTATTGCTCTGTTCAGTTAACATAAAATGTAACTTGTTTTAATGTTGTTCTGGGGAACATCTAAAGAACAGAATTTCGATCTCAACAAAATCGCCGCATTAATGAGTGACCCTATATCCCTAGAAAATGGAACGCGGTGATACCCGAAGGATGGACGGCCAAAACGCTAGAAATAGTTGCATTTTGCTGTGAATGAAATTGCTGAACTAGTACCACTTTTTTCCTCAATTGTTTTTCTCCAAAATACGTACAGACTTAAAAACTGCAGATATTTGATTCTTGCCCCTAATCGACCATGGGAAATTAGCAAATTTTTTCCCAAAAGTTATAGTTTTTACAAACAGTTGGGATCGAAATGCCGTTTTCAGCATAGTGTTCAGAAAAATACGAAGAAAAATACAATACTGGTTGAGCAATTTTTTGAAAATTGTGTAAGGGGTGAAATCAATGTATTTATTCTTGCTCATTATTTGTAAAATTATACACATGAACATATACTTATGAAAAACTGAAAACTGTAAAAGGGTAGAACCTTTAAATTGCCCAGGATGCTCAGCGGGCTACGGGGGTGCAGTGGAGTGAAAATTGACTGTTCCGATAAATTGCTCGGAAATCGCTACTCGGGGCAATTGACATTTTTAGTCACTCCCGCCTTCTCCGATAGTCACCCTTGGGCATCCCCAAGGAATTTCGAGAGTATATCTGGCCTCGCGACCGCGAAAATCACCGAGTAACGATATCCAAGGAATTTCCCGGCACTGTTAATTTTTCACACCATACTGCACCCCCGGCACTCAGTAGCCGCCCCTATTCATTTTTCAGTTCCGGTCCCTCGTCCGGTCAATTTCGAGGGAAGATATGGAATCTGCGCCCCGAAAACCTCCGTTTTACTATTTCTAAGCGGATTTTCTGGTTTTCATATTATAAATTGTCATTCAATAATAAATGCATTTTTGCTTTTGCACCCCTTATACCCCAGGGCGCGGCTGTCTTGGTTCTGTAATTTCAAAATCGTTTAATAGTTCTGAAACTTCTGAAGTACAGTTAAAAATAAAAAATGCAAATTTACTAAAAAAGTGTTCTTTATATTTTTCCACTTTATTTTCTCGCTTGCAGGAAAAGGAAGATTTGTAAAGGACAATCTTGAAAATTGTAAAAGATTACCAAATTTTGCCACTAGAATCCTTGTGTAAATTTTAACTCTATAAGATCATACATTTTACACTAACCCCGTGCTTGATATATGTACCAAGTAAAAAACGAGCCCCTTAATATTTTCAAAAAAGGGCATGGTATTCGTTTATTTGTTTAGTTTTCCTGGATGTTGTTTTGTACTCCTTTCCTTTTTTAATTCCAAATTAATTACGATTTTATCTGAAAGGAAGCAATAAAAAAGAAACATAAGACGCGAGAAAAAAGAGTTCTAGAACCCTTTGTTATCTACTGTTACATTTGTGGATTGAAGCAGAAGAAAAGAACCGAAAGTTTCGCAATGAGTTGATCAGAGATTTCTTGCCTAGCGAAAATATGTACCGAACAATGTATTGCTCCCGGATTCCCTCAAGAAGACCTCTAGAAGAACTTGACGAAAACCAATCAAAAACTTCCAATCAACAGAAGGAGAATTACGAAATTTAGGGAATTTAAGGCAAGTGAGGCAATTTGACACCTTGAAGTAAACTTGACGTGCACGAGAGAAGGACATTGAAAGGAATTTGAGAACATCAAAATAACTTGAAACCAGAACTACATAGGAACATGGGCGGTGCTTAAGAAGAAAGCGAGCGAAGTTTGAGGGAAGCTAAAGGTGAATAACATAACAAGAACTTGAGAATAGCCTGAACAAAATTTGATATAAATTTGGGAGAAACTGAAAGATTTACCAGGTACTTGAGATTTTGATGAGAACACAAAAGCTAAAAGAAACGTGAGAAGGAATTTGGGGAAAGACTTAAAAAAACTTGAGAAGAACAATACATTTGTAGCAAATTTGATGAAAAGTTGAAGAGAACTCGAAAAGGGGGCTATTGAAAAAATGTTGACAACCATAAAGCGAATTGAGAACAACACTTCACAGAAATTTGACAGACGGTTAAGAAGAAATTGAGCAAAGCTTGAGATGAACTTGAAGAGAATTTGATAGAAATTTGAAATTAGCTTGAGAAGAACATGACACTTGAGGGATAAAGAGAATTTGAGAAAAGTTGAAGAAAACACGCGAGAGAAACTTGAGATGAACAATGAATGGCAAATGTAATGGGAACTTGAGAGGAATTTGATAGAAGATTGAGAAGGATGACGATTGAGGGAAGTATAGTTTTAGTTTTAGGGGAGAATTTGAACAAAAGGGGAAGTTGAAGAAAACATGCGAGGGAGCTTGGAGTGCACTTGAAAACGACAACGAATTAAGAGCAAAGGTGATGGGAATTTAAGAGGCATTTGATATTTGAAGGGACCTAAGAACAAACTTGGCCTGACATTAAAATGAATTTGAGAAAAGATTTTTTCAGAGAAGCATGAGCGGAATTTAAAAAGAGGGAGATAAGAGAAAATCTTTAGAACCTTAAGAAGACGAGAATGTGGTAGTAACCTAGAAATAATTTTATGCGAGTTTGAAAGGAATTTAAGGATCTAAAAAAATTGTGTTCTATCACTTATATTTGAAGAGTTACCCCACACTAACGATCAAATTTTTGGCCACCCTGTCCAGAGAAAAAATTTATACACAGCCGTGAAATTATCCAATTTTAATAGTTGACATACTTCCGAATACCAAGTACATTTCTTTATATTGAGATGGAAAAAAATTGAACAAGGAATTAATGGGTAAAAGGGAACTTCAGGTAAATTTGAGCGAAACTTTAGAGGTACGAAGAGAAACATGAAGGGAATTTCAAACATCAGAAGGACTTCAGAAGAAGTTGATTAGGGTGAATTTCAGTGAGAGGTGCTGGAAAGGGGAAGAAAAAAGAAGAACTTTATTCATCTGCATAAACTTAGAAAAGGCTCCCGTGTCAAGGAAGAAAATCTGGAGAAAAATCAACATGCGCGGAATATCAAGCAAGTACGTCCGTCTGGTGACAGATATGTATGAATGAGCACACACGGAAGTCATTGGAATTATCTACAGGTTCCCCGTAACTGTGAACGTGCAACAGGACTCCGCTCAGAACCCATATGTATTTCACCCGGTGAAGGATGTGTTGACAGAGAATAATTTGCTTGACAAATTAACATTTGTAGGAAGAATATTGACTGCTTGTGGTTTGGTGAAGAAGGCAACGTAGCAGGGGCGTAGGTTGCAGCAGACGGAAATTCCCATAAAGACATAGAGGCCCTACGCGTATAGCAATCACAAAAGGACGTCAACCCTCCTATATGGCAGTGGGATATAACCCGTAAAGATTGCTCAAGAAAGATGATGGATAGACCGAAGACACGACAGATCGGACTGGAGAAAGAAAGAACCCATATGATATAGGGAAGTTGAAGATAAAGAAGAAGAAGAAAAAGAAGAAGATCTCTAAATTAAAAGCACAAAATGAAATTAAAAAAAAAACTTTGTAATATTTTTTCCTTATTTATGTTAATGTTAAATGCAGGATGCGCGATGTTATTTTCTTCTCAATCGCGAATAGATGATAGTGTAATAATAAAATATAATACATCATTTTTTCAGAGCCTACAATAAAAATTAAAAAATTATCGTACGCAATAATTTTTTTTTACTTTCCTCACTACAGAAGAAAGTTACATTTTCTTCACCCTTTTCAGAGACGAAAGTAGTTGTTTCTCAAGTAGTTTTACAAAAAAATTTATTCAAATGCAATTTTTAAATAGCTATAGGACGCGTCTCCAAATGAAATACTGTACCATCAGAAGTTATATTAGATTATGCTGTGCATATAGACACTGAAATATACTTATCCATTGTATCGCATTACCTTACGACAGTATTTTAATCTGTGCCATTACTAAATTTGCGATTTGTTTACTATACCTAGCTGAATAATCTTATCCTTCTTACAAGGATAGTGCATTATAACGCGACATTATTTCTCGACAGATAAAATTAGTAAATAAATTACAAGTGAGTAGGTAGTGTCCGAATTGAGTCGAAACAGACCATGACGAGCGTCGTTCCGGCTGAGGAGTAAGTTACTGGGCGTTTCGGTTCATAAACGTTGACTTCTGATTCTCAGGGCCGACTAAAACGTGTCAAAAATGTTTATGTACCTACCTAACCACAAATTCGTCAAATAATATTCCCTTTCACTCGACAAGAGTTAATGTAAAATTGTGGTAATCGTAATAGGGGTGTAAGTGAAGAACTATGAGTATGACACATCCAGGGTAGGGCTGGCCTATCTCTCAAAATACAGCACATATTTGTGTGAATTCCGCCCGTTTGCCAGAGATTCTCAAATCTTAACACAGAGGCGTTGTAAAGCTGCAGTTTTCATAAAGACAAGAAGGATTTTGTTAACAAAACATGTACGCAACACATGCCCGTTTTTTTCCAACAAATCTCAAAAATACTGCGTTCTAACCTTACTTATTTGGGTAAAAAAAATGACCCCCAACTTTATGACGGAAATACTGGGTGCGCCATCTAGACCTTCTCTATTTTAACATTGAATAACTCCATCATATTTCAGCCGATTTTGACAGATGAGCAAGATTCTGAAAAGTCATTCAATGCCATTGTAATCATGAATCAATTCCGACCGAAACAACGCGCTGAATTTGTAGCGCTGTACATTGTAAATACCCGTTCAACCAAAGAACACTTAATATAAGTACTCTTTGATTCAACTCTGAAAACTGTGCGTGCTTAACGTAAGAAATATGGGAGACATTGGGCGCCTTTCGGCAAGACAATTCGTAATTTAACGAAACATTTCTTTGAATACGGGTTTGTAGCTACTCACCAGCGTCCTATTCGACGCGACGCTCGAATGAAATTGTAATAGCGGTTAACGAGAGTTTTTCCGAAAATCCAAGTTTTTCATATCGCCGTCGTTCTCAGGAACTGAACGTGAGTGAAAACACTCGCAACTTTTATTTTCAACAAGACGGCGCACCTTGCCAGTGCCACATCGTAGTCGCTACTATATAAATAATTTCAATGCTACTATGAAGTTTTTGCCAGGGTTTTTGCAGAGTAAGTCGAGGAGTAAGTTTCCGTGGCGCGTAGTGTCAAGAAAAGTCTGATTTCGACTGGCCTCCTCGTTCTACGTTAGAATTTTTTCTGTGGGGTTACTTGAGGAGTAAGGTGTATGAGTATGCTAGCAAGACCATTGAAGAACTAAAAGGTAATATAATAGCAGAAATTGCTGCTATTACGCCCGAAATGCTGTCAAACACTATGCAAAATTCCCGAAAAAGAGCCGCTTTTTGTGTATCTAATGGAGGCGGTTATTTGATCGATATAGTATTTTGAGTTTATTATTATTATTATTTAAACCAAATTTGGTACACATATTCTTAGACGTAAAAGGCAGAGCTGAAAGCTGAATCGCTTGGGGAGAATTGCGCAGGCACAAGTGTGTCAAAACCTTATTTCCGGCTAAACGGCTGAACTTACTGCAACCAAATTTCGTACATATATTTTTAGGCCTAAAAGGGCAGAATCGCGCACGCGCAGGTGGTACCTGTGCTAACCTCAGCAAATTTTTCATACATACTTTGGGGAGATGTTACTTTCAATTCGAAAATATAAGTAATCCTGCTAACAATAAAGTCCTCCTAGGGCCGATTATAAAATTACCGTAAAATAAAATCAAACCTGGAGCCTACTGCTGCAAAGTTGTCAGTAAGATACGTTAGAGACGTTTTTACATAGTTGTTGGTATTCAAAACTTCGATTGATCAGAACCTCGGAAAGATGGTGTTCGCGGGGTTAATAATAATAATAATAGAGGTTTATTAAATAGAATATAAAACAAAAAAGAGAGCTTCCAAACTAAAATAATCACTAAAATATACAATATTCTATTTAAAAGGGACATAATATCGGCAAGCCGGTTTGCAATCTCGCCCTAAGAAGTCGAAAAAGTGTAAAGTAATTAATACATATACTATAATTATACATTGTTCTTAAAAATAAATAAATATTTGATAGAGCACGCCCGAGTTGCGTAGTCCAAGTGACCATTGTATTAGAGGCATACTCACTGACTGACGTGCGAGGGTTGAATTTTTATTACAATGTTGCCTAAGCACGAACTCTTAAAACTTGGCGTGGCAAACACTTATTCCGTTGAAAGTAAGGGATTAGGCGGTTGAAGTAGAAGTCCCTTCAATTTTCTTGACAGTACTATTGCTTGTACCAAAGAATCAAAAGTAATGCTATTAACATTTGCTTTATTTATTTATTTTTTGCCTTTTTTTTGTTTACGACTTAATTCTTTTTGTATATCCTCCAATGTCTTGTTTTTAGTTTCAGGCATAAATATTACACTTATCCCCAATCCAATGATGCAAGAGACGGCAAAGCTCCAAAAAGGAACGTAAAGGCCGTAGTTATCTTTGGTAAATTGGAAATATTGGGATACGATGGTCGAAAAAGAGTAAAACATTACATCGCCGATAGTGCAGGCGTAGGGCTTCAAATTCGTGGGATACAGTTCGGCCGCCATAAAATTGGGCATGGTTTGTAAACCTAAACTGTAGCAGAATGTGAATACGATCAAAATGAGCGCTGGTACGAATGAAACGTGAGAGGTGTCAGTTTTGATCACGTCTCGAATAAAGAAGAATGCCCCTCCCGCCAGTAAAACACATATCGTTCCAATTGTAGATACTATCAATAAAGGTTTTCTGCCGAGTTTATCTACTGCTAGTGAACTTAGTACAGAAAACACTATTTGTACTGTATACAAAACGATTGTTCCCAATAGAGGCGAAATGGAATCGGCACTTTCCTGAAAAATAGTTTGTGCGGAAATATTAAAAGCGATAACACCACAAAACTGCTGGGTTAGGCGTAGTCCAAATAAGGTCAGCAACTTTGATCGGTTATTTTTCTCAAATATCGAGATGAAGCCAGTTTTACTTAACATTTCTTCTTCTATAACGTCTACAATCACGTCCAAGCTGCGATCGGCTGCATCCGCTCCTTTTAATGCAATAAGCTCTTGGCGTGCTTTTTCACGTTTGCCTTTCATCAGTAAGTAATTCGGCGATTCGGGCATCCAAAAAAACGCTACGAATTGGAGAACAGGTATTATGAGGCAAATCAACGAGGAAATTTTGATAGTCATATACGTTCCAATCACATTGATTACCATGGCTCCAACGTAAAGAAAAACGGTTATTAAGGAACATAAAAACCCTCGTATTTCTTTATCGGAGATTTCACTTAAATACATTGGCAGAGTTGCGAATGCCAAACCTTGCGTGAGACCTGTTATTATTCTACCAATTAAAAGTATTGGTAAAGTCGTTGCAAAGGCGATTACTGCCCATGCCGTAAAGAATGGCACACTGGACCAAAACAAAATCGTCTTTCTTCCAATTTTTCGCCCAACGATGCTCAGCAAAATACTGCCACATAATCCTCCCAACAGGTAAGTGGTTCCCAACCAAGACGATTCACTTGCTGTCATTTTGATAGGGGAATGTTCACTTAGAAGGATGGGCAAATATGGAGACGTCCATCCTAAGTTCAATCCGCTACAGAAAGCCACCAATAAACCTAGCGAGCATTAGGGAAATGAGATAAACGCAGTGTAATGAGCACTTACCAGTAGCGGCGGCGCTGTACTGAAGAGGCCTCTTCTCTAAGAGGCGGTTGGTAGCTTTCATTCTAGTAGCGCAAAATGACCCGTTAACTACTTGCTTAAATAGTTTCGTCAATGTGGAATTTGACCAAAAGCCGCGGTTATTAATTGGATGTTATCATATTATGCGTTAGAATTTTTTTAAATATAATTATTAAATATTCAAAGAACAATAGCTAATTATCTAGCCAGACGAATTACGCAACTAATACAATCCGCTAATTAGGCAAAGTTCCCCATTCAAATCACTTCACTTTCTACGAAAATAACTTGTTAACTGCATGAGCTGTGCTTTATCTCAAAAGAAGGGGTCGTAAAAAAGTTGAAGTTTGACATCGGTCCCATATTTTTCCGATATCGGGGATTTTTAATTAAAAACAGTTTAATGTGTTTGAACGTATCTAAGGTATAAGCGTGCGATATGGGAATTCCAGTTATTCCATACTCGAAATGGACGTTTAGATAAATAGAAAACGCACTATGAATTTGGATATCGTTTACTTTTGCATCTTCGCACGCTACGTTTTGTAAGTAGCATATTAATCTTTATCATTGCCGTACTTTCATTTTCGTATTTAGATCTTTTATTTTTGTATCTTCGCAATCGACGTTTTGTAAGTACCGAAATTTTGAGCTTTGCCATAAAGTTAATTTTGCAGCCGTACCGTATTTAAATCATCAACCTTTTGTCCTTTGCATCTTTTGCCTTTTGTGTTTCAACCGTATTAAATTTGGATAGTTTCTGAAAATTTATTTTGCATTCAGACCTTTAAATTTTATTTTGGATTTACCGCACCGTAACTGCAGCTTTTGCTTTTTCACCGCTTCTGTCGATTTGTGTTTTGCTCTTTCATACCCGCTATAGAGTAATTGTCTTTTAATTTTTCCGAAGTGACCCCCGCCATTTGTTGAACCCGCCCGATCTCTAGACCTGCCGCTTCTATGGTTGAGTTTCCACCCGAGGTTTTCGAGACTGACCCGCAAGACCGCTGCTACTGCCGACCTCGACCGCGAGACCGTTCCCTTGGTGGCGCCCGAGTCCGTTCGTCCGTGCAGTAGTTCTGCCGACATATTAATTACTATAATTTGTAGCTTACCTAATTAATCTGGGTCTATCAAGTGGATATTTCCCTGATGAATTAAAACTAAACAAAGTTATACCAATTCCTAAAAAAACACATCATGCAAATGTAGATGATTTGAGACCAGTTTCAATAATACCGGCGATTTCCAAGGTAATTGAAGTCGCAATTAATAATCGGTTGCAACAGTACCTTGAAAAACACAACATAATCAATGAACAACAATTCGGCTTTAGAGCAAATAGATCTACAAGTGACGCAGTTATATCGCTTATAAATTTTGTGTTAGAAGGTATGGAGCAAAGATGTCATGTGGGTGCAACATGATGTGACTTATCAAAAGCATTCGACTGTGTTAATCACAAGATATTGTTATCAAAATTGGAGCACTCTTTTACAGTCTTACCTAGAAAACCGAAATCAAGTAGTCGAATACAATGGGCAAACATCACAGAATAGGACAGTTTTACATGGAGTGCCACAAGGGAGTCACCTAGGACCCACGTTATTTACCATTTACATTAATGATCTGTTTTTCAATCTACATCACTGCCATACTGTGTTGTATGCAGATGACACTACCATGATTGTCAAAAGCAACGGCATGCCGGATCTTCTGCAAAAACAAGCGATTACAATTAGTGCTACAAAAGAATGGTTTAATTCAAACATGTTCAGTTTAAATGAGGGCAAAAATCAAAACATTGTATTTACGTTATGAAAAATACAACTATTGACAATAACAAAAGAGCTTGTGTTAAATTTCTTGGTGTGTATATCGACTCTAACTTGCAGTGGAATGAACATGTAACGAATCTGTACTCTAGATTATGCTCGGTAGTGTATGTGATAAAAAAACTAGCTCCAGTATTAGACATAATATCTTTAAGATCTTTGTATTTTGGTCTCTTCCATTCAGTCATGTCTTACTGCATAATAATATGGGGCAATTGTTCTTCAGCAAACAGAATCTTTATTCTTCAAAAAAAGTTTTAAGAATCTTAAATCAAGTAAATCCATTGGAGCACTGCAAACCTTTGTTTGTTAAAAGTAATATACTAACAATGTCTAGCTGTTACATTCTCGAAACTTTACTCTTTGCACGCAGAAATGTTGATAGGTGGATTACACAATAGTCAAATTCATAAGTATGGAACCAGAAGTAATAACAACGTAATACTTCCACAGAGACGACTTGTAAAATCTCATAAAAGTTATGGCCTTGTTGCTGTTAAATTTTACAATAAGATGCCAGAAGACATAAGAGCTCTCCCTTATATTACATTTTAAAAAAAAGGTTAAAAAAATGTTAATGAAACATGCTTTTTATTCTGTCCAAGAATTTGAAAAGTTAGATCTAAAACTGTCTTAGTTAGCCTTTGTTTGTATATATTTTTTTGTATTGACGTGATAAAAAAGACTGTATCTTTCATTATTGAATAAACATTATTATTATTATGGTCGGTGTTTCTTGTGAGAGCTCAGGTCTAGCCTGGTTAACTAATCGCACGGATTAAAATCAAGTAACGATTAGTGTCTGTGTCTGTGTCTGGTGAAGTTATGTAGGGTTCTAAAGAAAAATAAAAATAAAATAAATATTCACACACTCACATTGGAAATCTAGAGATAGTATGTAATTCATACTTACCAACATAGCTATTAATGGCCACAATAGTCAACGCTATCAGGAAAGAAGAAAACAAAACAAAAATATCATTATAATAATTCCTGTACTTTTATTAAATAGAGTTTATTGTGTAAGTATTTCTTTGGCTTTGCGTTTGGGTTGTATACGAGTGGGTTGTGATAACGTGGTGTGTTTATGTGAAGAAGGAGTTTTGTGTTTTTTAACTGTGCTAGGACGTGTAACTTTATTCAGTGGACCTGTCTTTGTGGTACATGTTGCCTTACTTGTATTTATGGTGTTTCTTTGTTCTTGAAGTTGTATTTCTGTTGTTGCATGGGTTATTGGTGGAGACATTACAGTATTTTGTGAGCCTGTAGTGCTGTTAAGGTTGTTGCGTTTGGGTTGAGTACGAGTGGGTTGTGTTTGTGATAACGTGGTGTGTTTCTGAGAAGCAAGAGTATTGTGTTTTTTAGCTGTGCTAGGCCGTGTGGGTGAGGGCGTCTTTGTAGTGCGTGTTGCGTTACTTGTATTTATTGCGTTTGTTTGTTCAGGAAGTTGTGTTTGTGTGGTTGGTTGAGTTAAGGGTGGAAATATTACAGTATGTTGTGTGTCATGTTGTGAGTCTAAAGTGCTGTTTAGGTTTTTTCGTTTGGGTTGAATACTAATGGGTCGTGATAATGTGGTTTGCTTCAGAGGTGAATATCTGATTGTAGTATATGTTGTATCATTTGTTGTACTTGTTTGTTCGGTAAGTTGTATTTGTGTGTTTGTTTGGGTTAGAGGTGGAGATATTACATTATGTGGTGTACCGTGTTGTGAGCGAGTACTGTTGTTTACATGTATACGTTGTGGATCATTTCTGTATGTAGTATCTTGTGTTATGTTTAGAAATTTATGAACAATATGGCATGTGTTGATAATGACTGCTTTTTGTAAATGTTTGTATGTGTTTTTGTCTAAACCTAATAGTTGTAAATTGTGGTGTATTGTCTTTGGTATAACTCCAATAGCACTAAGAATAATGGGAACTATAACAGTAGATTTCATTCTCCATTGCGTCTTAAGCTCGATAGCTATATCGGTGTATTTGCGGTGTTTTTCTGCATGTGTTTTAGTTAAGTTGTTAGTGTTGGGGATGGCAATGTCTATAATACAAATGGATTTTTGTGTTTTATGTATAAGTGTAATGTCTGGTCTATTATTGTGGATAGTTTTGTCTGTGAGTAGTGTCCTGTCCCAATATAATTTGTGTGTGTTGTTTTCGAGTATGATCTGTGGCGTGTATTTGTAGTATGGTGTCGTATCTGTTATGAGATTGTGTTTAAGTGCTAATGTTTGATGTATGATTTTAGCTACCTGATCGTGTCGATGTTTGTATTCAGTTTGTGCAAGTCGTGTGCATGCCGATATTATATGTTGGATTGTTTCTGATGTTTGGGAACAAAGTCGACAAGAATCATTTGTCACTGTTTTATCTTTATGTATGTGTTTTTTATAGTTGCGTGTGTTAATGACCTGGTCTTGTATTGCTAACATGAAACCCTCAGTCTCCGGGAAGATATCACATTCAGCCAACCAAGTGTGCGTTGCTATAGAGTCAACACAATCCTGGCTAACCTCTTGTGGAAATCGTCCATGTAAAGGCTTCTGGTTCCATGTCTGTATGTTATTTGTGATGTATGTAAGTTTGGATGTGGGTGGGAGTATATTAGTTTCGTGTAGGTTAAGTGGTGTGTAAGATTTGTCTGCATATGTTACTGTTTTGTGTAAGACTGAAGTATCTGATTCGTTATAAAAGTATTGTCGTAAATTGTGTATTTGTGTTTGGTACAATAGTTTTATATCTGTAAGTCCTCTACCTCCTTCCGAACGAGGAAGGTAAAGTCGTATAGTGGAGGAGTGAGGGTGATGTATATGGTGTTTTGTTAATAGTGTACGTGTGTTTCTCTATATTTGTTCTAAATCTGTATTTGTCCAACGTATAATCCCGAAAGAGTATGTAAGCACTGGTATGGCATAAGTGTTAATAGCTTTGATTGTATTTCTACCGTGTAATTTTGTTGTAAGTATACTGCGTACTCTTTGTAGGTATTGTGTGATAAGTGTTTGTTTTATACTCGTATGTTTAATATGTGTATTTTGCTGAAAACCAAGATACTTATAAGTTTCATTCTCGTCCATTATTATTATTATTATTATGGTCGGTGTTTCTTGTGAGAACTCAGGTCTAGCCTGGTTAACTAATCGCACGGATTAAAATCAAGTAACGATTAGTGTCTGTGTCTGTGTCTGGTGAAGTTATGTAGGGTCCTAAAAAAAATAAATAAATAAAAATCACACATGGGCACAATAAGCCAACGCTATCAGGAAAGAGGAAAACAAAACAAAACAAAAATCATTATAATAATTCCTGTAATTTTATTAAATGGAGTTTATTGTGTAAGTGTTTCTTTGGCTTTGCGTTTGGGTTGAATACGAGTGGGTTGTGATAACGTGGTGTGTTTCTGTGAAGAAGGAGTTATGTGTTTTTTAACTGTGCTAGGGCGTGTAACTTTATTGGGTGGACCTGTCTTTGTAGTGCATGTTGCGTTACTTGTATTTATGGTGTTTCTTTGTTCTTGAGGTTGTATCTGTGTTGTTGCTTGGGTTATTGGTGGAGACATTACAGTATTTTGTGAGCCTGTAGTGCTTTTAAGGTTGTTGCGTTTCGGTTGAATACGAGTGGGTTGTTTCTGAGAAAGAGGAGTATTGTGTTTTTTAACTGTGCTAAGACGTGTAATTTTATTGGGTGGACCTGTTTTTGTAGTGCATGTTGCGTTACTTGTATTTCTTGTGTTTCTTTGTTCTTGAGGTTGTATTTGTGTGGTTGCTTGGGTTATTGGTGGAGACGTTACAGTATTTTGTGAGCCTGTAGTGCTGTTAAGGTTGTTGCGTTTGGGTTGAGTACGAGTGGGTTGTGATAACGTGGTGTGTTTCTGAGAAGAAAGAGTATTATTATTATTATTATTATTATTGTCGGTGTTTCTTGTGAGAACTCAGGTCTAGCCTGGTTAACTAATCGCACGGATTAAAATCAAGTAACGATTAGTGTCTGTGTCTGTGTCTGGTGAAGTTATGTAGGGTCTTATTATTATTATTATTATTGTATATTTATTTTACATCAAACTGCAATTATAATTCCGCTAATATTTATTTAATTTCAAAAGCTCACTTACGTGCGCGAACTACCCCAAGTTTGTCGCACAACGAATACCATTGAATAACATTATTCATCATTATGCGTAGTATTTAAAGTATTGAACGTAGGTTGAAATGTGTAAACACATTCCACACTAGCTTTTCACACGCATTTTGGGTATGGCAAGCGCTGCTTCTTGATTGTGAAGAGGAAACTGATTGACGAATGCCGTGCCAAGTTGAGTGTTAAATAGCTACCCCGCCAATACGTCCTGGGACCAAAGTGCACCGGTGCCACAAAGAACGGCCCAAATTGTCCTAAAGCAAAGCTCAAAAGTGATCAATGTGTTAAAAAAAACAGGTTTTTCGAATTCCAATTTGACCATATCCACGTACAACTTTTATTTTAAACGACCTCGAACAATAAATTAGAGTAGTTGGGTAAAAATAGTTGGCAGATTTATTAGACCAAGCAGAGGCCTACCTTAAGTGACAGACCACCACACGCACGGAGACTAGGTGCCCTTGGGAGCCATAGCGCGTGAAAATTACACGCGCGTTTATAGGAAAGCGCACAAATTGATTTTTTTAACTATATTGAATGAAATATCCTTAATTACAGGTTTCTTTACCTATAAACGTAACCAGGAATGAAAAACTAAAATCATCGCACCTCTGCTTCAGACCACTTGATAGCGAAAAAGACAAAAATCTTAATTTCAAAATATCTCCATGTTGTAAACAAAAATCGAATTCTGAAGACAAGCGTTTTTGTACCTGTCAGTGCCTGAGGATCCACAAAGCTTGTATTTTTATATCATTTTGAGTTTATTTCCAAAATTATATACGCTTTGTCGAACCTCGGTGGCTGTTTCACTAGAGGACCCGCTCCCCTCGAGAACTCTTGCTAGAGTATGTTGGCCTTTAGGTAGCGTATGAAGCGCGTCGTCTGGTGAACGCACCCATTTGACAACGGCAATAAATAACATGTATAAAATGTACTATTCAGACCTGCGGTTACTTTTCAAATATTGCTACGTATTTTAATCTTGAAAATCCTATCCTGCAATGTTTACTAGCCATTGTATACCTAGATCTTCCGCAACTTTCCTAGCAAATTGCCGACGGCGATATATTGGATCTTCAAGAACTTGTGAGGCTGGGAGTCAAGCAAGTTCGCTAGAGGCGACATAGAAGCCAGTAGGTATCACTAAAAAGGTAAATTTTGGGTATGGAACAGTAGATTCAGGCAGTTGAAAAGGATCAAGTAATGTAAATTTGAATGTAACACGTGTTGGATCATCAGGAATAAATAAAAAAGAACAAACGACCATGGAAGCTAATGGTGTAAAAATAAATTTTAAACAATGGCACAATATCGAAATTCATGCACATAAATAGCTAAATATACTATTGTTTTGGTAACTAACGGATTATGAGTAACTAACGTATTATAACGTACATAATTATACTGAAAATTGTAATTATCAATGATACGAAAACGGTTTTAAAAAACAGTTTAGACCGCCCATCATCTGTAGGTTTAAAAAATAAAAGAACAATAGCTAATTATTGATCAGCTGTTAGAAAGGGACAGATGATGTACCCAATTACTATCAGTAATTAGGCAAAAGTTTCCCATGTACAAAGTACATTGCCCACCAGATTCCTATTCGAACCAATATATATTTTTGTTTATTCGAAATTCGATTGTTATACTTGGACAAAAACAAAGTTTACCCCTTAAATTAATAATTCTAAGTAGATCGCGATAGTTGATAATTTTTTCCTAAATACTCCATGTTGTTGTGTAACGACTTCTAGCAATTTTTTTTTACTTTTGTGTTTGTGTTTATTATGAATACTATTATAATAATTAATTTATTGCCTACAGTCAAGCACCGTTGCTCCCGGTTAATACTTAATTTTAATGGGTAACCACTTCAAAACTTGGTTCGTTAATAAGTGGGTGACTATTTGAAAAAATCCGGTTCGTTATTTTTCGTTTCCGTATGCCTAATACACATATCCAAAATTTGAACAAAATCCGCCGAGCCGTTAATACCTCGGAAAACTGCCAACGTACGCACATACACTCAAAACGGGAAAATTTTTATTCCTTAAAAGTTGTTTAAAATTATCTAAAAAGTCGAGTCGAAAGTTCGAGCTAGGAAGCTAAAAATAAATAAAATCAATAGATAAACATAAACAAAAATAAAACAAGTATAAATTATGCACAACGTTTGTGCAGATAAAGCGCATTTTTTTAACCGAAAGCTTTTGTTTTGACATCACCAATGGATATATTTCTTGCAGATGTCTCAATCGCCCTTTGTGAGTACCCTCTTCTGACAATCCGTTCTTGAGGAATAAGGAAATATACTCGATCACGATAAGAGGTCGAGGAGGGGCGCTATGGTTGGTAGAGATTATATTCCTTTCCTTTCATTAGAGTACCATGAAGAACAAAACTAGTTCCACCCCCCTCCCCCTCCACCCCGTACTTTGATAAGAGGACAGAAAGAAGGGCAGTAGTTGCTAGAAAATGGTTCCTTTCGTTGAGACCTTTAATTAGAATACAATGAGTGATAAAATTAATTTTTAATCAGAGGTGTTTCCAAGTAGTCACCCACTCAAATACTGACCGCGCCCGACGTTGCTTAATTTCGGTGATTTGACAAAAACCGATGTTTTTGCAATTACAGTTTTAAGGAAAACAATTGCAAAATCATTTCTTAAAAGAGAGCACACGAAAGACAAAAACAATAGAAGGAATCCAAAACAAAGCAATTTGAATTTGTAACTATGTACGAATATTTCAATGTTTAGCAATAAAACGGCACATACAGCAAATTAATATGATTTTTGGCAGTGTATATTAGGCATAAAAGATGTAAGACTGTCAAAAAAATGTTTTTTTTGTAATAATTTGCTTTGAGCTAGGAAGATGTTTGTCAAAAATTGGGTAACTGGTTTATTAAATCTGTGACATACGATGAACATGCTTATCTGCATGTTTTTCATTAAACAGACTTGCTGTTGTGAACGCAGATTCGCCATTTTAAAAAAAAAAGTCGAAACAATTTGCCATTAAGCCATTATTGTTTTCGAATTACCACAAAGTTAAATACACTCACAGACTTGCTTCCTTGCTTACCTATGCACTTATTCACTTGTATCAGACGCAATTTTTTTAACACAAGCAACCAATTATTTCAACGCTTACTTGATAAAAATTTATATTAATTATATAATATTATATTAAACACGTCTAAAGCTGTGTGTGTAGAAGTAAATTTCTATTTGTAGCTTAGATCACGAGCGATCAAAAATGAGTTGCTGTAGAGTCGCCTTTGGAAGTTCAATTTCACACGTAAACAAAAATTCCAAAGGCGACTCGACAGCACCTTATTTTTGATCGCATAGTACTTGGTTCGATAAAAAGCGAAGCGGTGCTTCAGAAGTAAATATAATAAAGGGAAGGTATTAGGTTTTAACAAAATGCATCGTGCGGAAATCATTTTTTATTTACTACTTAATTCTTTTTGTATATCCTCCAATGTTTTGTTTTTAGTTTCAGGCATAAATTTTACAATTATTACCAATCCAATGATGGAACAGACGGCAAAGGTCCAGAAAGGAACGAAGAGGCCGTAGTTATCTTTGGTAAATTGGAAGTATTGGGATACAATGGCCGAGAATGAGTAAAACATTACATCGCCGATTGTGCAGGCGTATGGCTTCAAGTTCGTAGGATACAGCTCGGCCGCCATAAAATTGGGCATGGTTTGTAAACCTAAACTGTAGCAGAATGTGAATAGGATCAAAATAAGCGCCGGTGCGAATGAAACGTGTGAGGTGTCAGCTTTGATCACGTCTCGAATAAAAAAGAATGCCCCTCCTGCAAGTAAAACACATATCGTTCCAATTGCAGATACTATCAATAAAGGCCTTCTGCCGAGTTTATCTACTGATAGTGAACTTAGTACAGAAAACACTATTTGTACTGTATACAAAATGACTGTTCCCAATAGAGGCGAAATGGAATCGGCACTTTCCTGAAAAATAGTTTGTGCGAATATATTAAAAGCTATCACACCACAAAACTGCTGGGCTACGCGTAGTCCTAACAAGGTTACCAACTTTGATCGGTTATTTTTCTCAAATATCGAGATGAAGCCAGTTTTATTTAACCTGTTTTCTTCTATAACTTCTACGATCACGTCCAAGCTGCGATCTGCTTCATCCGATCCTTTTAATGCAATAAGCGCTTGCCGTGCTTCTTCACGTTTACCTTTCATCAGTAAGTAATTCGGCGATTCTGGCATCCAAAAAAAGGTTACGAATTGGAGAACAGGTATTATTAGACAAATCAACGAGGAAATTTTGATAGTCATATACGTTCCAATCACATTGATTACCATCGCTCCCAAAAAAAGAAGAACGGATATTAAGGAACATAAAAACCCTCGTATTTCTTTATCGGAGATTTCACTTAAATACATGGGCAGAGTTGCGAATACTAAACCTTGGGCCAGGCCTATTATTATTCTACCAATTAAAAGTATTGGTAGAGTACTTGCAAAAGCTATTACCGTCCACGCTGTACAGAATGGCACACTAGACCATAATAAAATCGTCTTTCTTCCAATTTTCCGCCCAACGATGCTGAGCAAAATACTGCCACATAATCCTGCCAACAGGTAAGAGGTTACCACCCAATACGATTGATCTGCGGTCATTGTGATAGGGGAGGCCTCACTTAGAAGGGTGGGCAAATATGGAGACGTCCATCCTAAGTTCAATCCGCTACTGAAAGCCGCCAATAAACCTAGCGAGCATTTGCGGAGTGACATAAACGCAGTGCAATGAGCACTTACCAGTAGTAGCGGCGCTGTATTGAAGAAGCCTCTTCTCTAAGATGCAAATTGTACCTTTCATTCTAGTAGCAAATAGAGAGATTGGTAAGTGAACTGCTTGCTTAAATAGTTTTATTAATATGGAATTAGGGAAAAAGCGCGGTCATTAATTGAGTATTATCATACTACACATGATTATAATTTATAATTATTGCAAAACTTGCCGCAAAGGTTTCAAAAAACAGCTTAGACCGCACATCATTTGCAGGTTTAAAGAATAAAAGAACAATAGCTAATTATTTATCAGTCGTTACTATAAGGACAGATGAAGTAACCAATTACTAGCAGCAATTAAACAAAAGTTTCCCATGTACAAAGGACATCGCTCACCAGATCCCTATTCGAACTACTTCACCTTATACAAAAATAACTGCAACACTTACGTCTCCACTAGAGATAAAATTCCACATTTGAGTCTTCAAAAATGTGTGACAGTGGCTGCATCGAGAAAATTTCAACAGTTGATGCCGGTTCCTCTAGGTCAGCGGTTCTCAAAATGAGTGCCACAAGTACAGGTGCCGTGAAAGTTTTAATACATAGGTAACTGTTATTTTTTTTAAATTTTTTAAAATAAATAATTAATCAATTTTATTTAAACAAATTAAAAATTCATAATAAATAATACATTTCTCCTCTGGAGATCGTAGTTGGAAGCGTCCCAATTACACTGGCCGCGTTGCCACGTTGTACGGCAATACTTATGGTTTGTCGTAAGTAAGTGGTAGCTCGGGGTTCCCCAGTAATATTGATAATGCATTTTCCCAGATATTCCACAAAATTACGAGCTTGTCTACACCAAGGTCCCAATGTCTCTACTGCGAAAGGTATAAAAATATGGTTCTGTTCTATAATTGAACTGTATTTCCTTACTTGCCGCAGATTCAAAGGGGGGGGGGGGTTATGATTATTTCCTGAGATACTGTTTTTGAAAGTAAAACGTGCACAAATTATACATGCGACAACCAATTGGTTCCAAATTCAGCATACGCCTGCCTTTAGTGGTGCCAAGTACACTTTTGAACATGGGAAGGTTGTGGGGGTTCAATTGACATTTTAATAGGTTTGAATGAGTGCTAAGTGTCTCTTTACCCGTGAGGGTCGACGTTCAGAACATATTATGACAATGGTGTTTCTATGGAAACGACCGCGACGGTAGAACCTAAGCTTGCTATTTTTGACGTCTTAATTAAATTTAGAACTGTCAAGATTTACCATGATTTATACGACTTCTGCTATAACATAAAGTTTTTGTATTATACACGATGATAAAGGGAAACTCACCATCTCGTGTAAGTTATTGTTAACTCAATTGGTTTAAAATATTCCTTTTTATCGAAACATGACATTTATTGCGTACTTAATTTATTAGTGAACTTGCGTGAAAAGTAGCCCAAAATAACAAATTCTCATAATAGCATAGTTACCCTTCATAATATCATAGTTACCATAATACAAGAGTTCTAATATTAACGTAACCTGTATGGAAGAAAGCGGCTAATTATGCAATTCCGTGTTTTCGATCTGTAAGCTTATAAAACCGTTAAATCTATAGCGCTATAGAAACTGTAACTCGGATCCTTATAGATTTACGAATTTACGAGTAGTGAGTCCATAACGTAGATGGTGCATATTTTTCCGCCTACAATGTTGTAACAATACAGGTATAACAAGGACTAGATCGAAAAGGAAAGTTCCAAATTAAGTACTCACCTTGGTCTTAAAAGTACGCAAGCAAAATAGGTTCTGAAGCTCCTTTTGCTCCACGCGCCTCACGCCAGATACAGAACTCACGGTACATACCTACTCTTTTTCGTATAACATCCACGTGAATTATGGCAACGGTAATATCCTTATGAAATAAATAGCTATTATCGTCTTGTATAATAGATAGCTATTATTATCAATACATCGCAGTGAAAGAAAATAGTCGAGTTTGGTTTGCGTTATAAAGAAGTTAAGTGTTACGAAACAAAGAAATTGGGTTTCCTGAAAAGAATCAGTTTAGTGTTTGTGTTGTTTGTGCGCGTGTGAATTGGGAATTGGAGTGTAAGACTGGATTTTTGGATTGTGGATAATAATAATAAGTCTTTATTCTTCTCCTATAAACGTAATAATGTTGAATTTAAATGTAATTAAGGTTTTATTTAACCCGTTTCGATCAATCGCCTGTGTTGCGTGGTCTCTGGCCCTAAGTGCCTTTTTTTATTTGCAGAATCGTTTTTTATTATTGAAAAAATTTGTGATTTTTGTAAGAGATCAACTTCGTTGTTGTAAGGAATAAAAAAATTAACAACTTTTGCATTTGCACTTACTTCACATAACCTCAACTTTTCCGAAAAAAAAAACGGAAAAACTGTTTTTTTGGTTTTCTATACTTATTTCTGTAAAAAGGCAAAAGGATCTGAAATTTGGAGTAAACATAGCTTGTTGTATGATAAAAAAGGAGACAATGGGCCTGTATAGTTAAAGACATTTCCGAGATATTCACAATTTAAAAAAAAAACACCATTTTTTAGGGGGATGATAAATCTCTTTTTTTCATCGTATAGAGCTGCGCGACGTAGCAAAAATGTTCGTTTTCTTCTTCTTCCTTTTTGGGCCAAAACCACTTTATATATTTATTTACTGTCCCTCTTGTTCTGGGCCCGCAATAAGCTTTCGCGCAACGAGAGTGACCCGCATAATGCTTTTTAGAGGTACCCCTGCAGAAAGTTGTTCTATACTACTCCGGTATTTACCTTACGAATCAGAAAAACTGCAGGAAAACCTAATTCGGAATAGCCGACAGAATGCTGGAAACTGATATATGCACATTCCCATCTCTGCCACAGATGAAACATTCTTACCTCAACCCAGGTTCGAACACCCAACCTCCGGCTATGTAGCCCAAAGCTCTACCACTAAGTTACAAAGTCGGTATTCTCACCTTAACATTTGTGCCACCACGTATGGGGATTACCAGTTTGACCGATCTCCCGAGTAACTAAGAACGATGATACGTTTTTGGTGTATTAAATGTTTTCGAACCCCAAGAAACTTAACCGCACGTGCAGTATGTAACGGGGTTACTCTACACAGAAATTTGAGGGACGCAATTGATTATTTCATTAATTCATAACCCAAGTGGTATTTTATTTACCCGTAAGCAACCTAAAAGGATATAGTTAATAGAATAAGATACTAAATACTGCTATACGAGTGTATATTCGGAGTAAGGTGAACGAATCGGGTCATTGTGATTAAAATGAAAGCCTGGAGAATGTTAAAAAAGCTTGGACTAGAGCGAGTTAGGTATTTAAACGATTCGTCATAGTAAGATAAAGATTGGCTAATATTCTACTAGAGTGATAGGTACGTATAATTATAAATGTAAATACTGGGAAATCAGTATTGGGTAACGGGCAGCCTCAGACGCCGAATCTGCGCCAGTCATCATCGCAGAGCTAAGTCATCCACCAGGGTTGTTTCGGAAGAACAAATATTAAACCAAGCAACGAGAACCAAATATCATCTCCGTAGAGCCGTAGCTGCGCCCTGACGAAGATTCCAGCAGCATCTTCAATAAAAGCGAGGGCGTGAAGATTTCCACGAGAAGCCACGTTCATGAGTCGTGTCGCTCCGTGTGCTTTTAACAGAGGCGGATCCAAGCCATTCTACATCGAAGTAGCAATCGAAAAGTATCGAGAGATCGCATTATTGATGAATATTTGTTCTTTGGCACTTTTCGTCGTCGTTTGCCTAGTTATATATTTGAATTAGCGAATTAGTTCAACGATATGCTATATACAGGGTCCCTATTAACGATGCAACCAAAGCTTTCGCGTTTAAAACGTTTGAGATATAGACTTGAAAAATGAAACGCGTCCATTTGACATTATTTCACATATTAGGTTAAGATTTTTTTTTAAATGGCAACATAAGCAAATAAAAACCATTTCATAATTAAATAAGATTATTGGGTTATTATTTATCCTTTTACCTGTGCTTTAAGTGGTCAGAAGAGCGTTAGTAGACGATGAGCAAACGAAGTATATATAATCACATAACAAGAACCACCCCCAACTATACGCAAAAAGGAGGAGAAGATACATACTACAGTAGTGTTCATGAACACATGCCCTATGTGATTCACATCAATAGGTAAATAATAAACATAACAGGTCCCAAGACAGATTCTTGAGGTACGTCTTTTTGAATGATAATATATTCGCGTATTTTATATAACAAAATAAATGATGATACTGTAACGGAAACGCTCCAGACATGACGTCGCCTTTGGCGCTTTGGAATTTTCTACGCGCGCGATAGTGGGATTTGTATATGAATATTCCAGACTTATCCGGTAATTACGCGAGTGTTCTTAACTTACATTGCTTGCGTGTATAAATGGTTGCGGACCGAACATCGCAAGCAGTTTTACTATCGAACGAGATCGAGTACAGATGAAACATCGAGCGCGGAAATATAAATTGCGAAGTGTGTGATATAAATAGTCGATATAAATTGTACAGTTTTTATAGTGTTTTAGTTTTGTTTAATAAATATTGATACAAATCGAACCCAAATTTATAAATAACGTTATTTAAAATGATATTTTTATACGATCACAGGCCACAGTCATACGTAGTACCATTGTATATACATTGTATAGGTATACAATGGTAGTATTTTGGGATATAACTTTCTTGTATTTCTTCTGCAATAACTCATAAAAACACGATCATGAGAATATGATTAACTTTTTTACGGTGTAGTAACTATAATGATTACGGATGAATGAAAGTAAATGCTTCATAAGAATTTGTTGTGACCTTTTCACTTATTATAATTGTTATAATTATTGGTAATGGTTGGATACTTCAACACGTATGTATTATCATTCGAATGAATAACACGATAGGTACTTAAGAAATGGCAAACCATAAAATCTTAATTAGTCAACGGTAGAACAATTTATGGTATAGGTAATAACAATAAAAATTTCCACGATGCTCGTCAACATAACGTTTTACATGACAAAAATTTACTAGCACCTTCAAGAGGAAGGTTACGGGTCACTGACTCTAAATCTATAGATACCTGACCTAAAATTTTGATAAAAGTAGACGTGCCTAAGTGAAAGAATATCTAAAATTGACTAAAAAGATGTGTAGACCATTACACTTTCCGGTATATTCTTCCAACCCCCCATTATTTCTAACCTAATGGAATACAGCCCAATGAATTAAATAAAACATAAACAGAAATGTCACATTTAAACCATGATTCATATGGGTGAAAGTAGCTAACTTTCGCAACACGCACGCACCCTACTTTTATTACCTTTACAACTCCATAAATAAGCACATCTGACATCCCTTAAGTTTTTTAAATAAAAATTCAGTCGTATTAATATATCAATTTAAATGCTTGCCGAAAAACACAGAGTGAAAATGGAAACGAAAGTGCATCTAAAATTTATAAGATAAATATCTCAATTCTTTCAAAGCATCTACTGTGTTGCAGATCAATCATGATAAAATAACAAATTTCATGAGTTTGTCTAAATCCAAAAGAACGACCGACGTTGGATGTTCCGCTACATTCTTCAATTTTCGAAGACATTTCTGAAAAAGTGTGAGGAATGGCAAAATTAAATTAAATGCGAAGATGGGAAAGAGGCTAAGATTTACAAGTACGACAAAATCGGAAAACCTTTTCCAACCCTTGCTTTTTGATTTGGAGTAAACCGATCCGCTCTTTAATACTTTTCAAACTATTAACCTATCGCAAGAACATTCATAATGTCTATTTCTAATAAACGTTTAGTATACATTGTTTTACAATAATTAGTATACCACGATGGAGTTCGCGTTCTTTCTTTTTGTTTAGGCACGGATCTTTTTTTATAAAGACGCATAGCTAAGAAAATGCCTCATTCGACCAACAAATAACGAAGTTTACTACCCCAAGACGCAAACAAAACAATTACACTTATTGGAATAAATGCACGGCGGGAGCTTTCCGAGAGCATTTGTAGTAGCGCACTATGTGCTGATAGTTGTAAATAGAGTTTAGTACAAACAAGGCCATTAGATGCGAGTTCATTGTACTTCAGGATCTATTGATTTTGTCTATATAATAAATGTGTCGGTTTAGCACAATAACCTAGTCATTATTGTGGGACATTGGGATAATAACAAAAAATGACAACTTGGTAAAATTGTCCGATTTTACGCTAATCAGTTTTGCAAACTACACTATATTCCATTAAGGAAGTAACTAGTGCAACTATCAAAGGCGAACGAACAAAGTAAACACCAGTTAGCATACTTTATGTCTCCATTTCAGAGTTTCCAAATATTTACTGAACGGAAAACTTACCTATTCTCGTTCTACAACGTAATATCTTTTTGTTATTTTAAGAAAGGATTACTTATCTAAATGAATTTACGTTATTTATTATCATTATCACCATTGCTTTAACATCCCTAATAAAGTAAACGAGAACAAGCCAACAAATAATAATGAAAACGGAACTGTAGCGTACATTATAGTAACATTATAGATTCGTCGTTTGATATTTGAATTGATGAAGATCCTCGATATTTAATATCACAGTAGACATATCATTAATTTACGATTTTTACACACAGTCGACCCCCAATAGCTATTTGTGTATTAAGAGCGCAAAATGATATATTGTCGATTGAAAGAGACAGTTGACGCGCGACTAAGGAGCGCGGCAATCTCTTGAAATCGACAATCAATTTGCCCTCGAATTACACACAAGGCTTTTTCTACAATCGAGCAGTTCACATATTTCCAAAAATTTAAAATTTTCACTCAAATCATTTTAATCTTATGCCCAAATGAAAGATGTCATTTACTCGTTGTCATTGGATACTCTGAGCAATGCATATTTGATTTATAGTTAATAATTGAGAGAGCGAGCGTTTTTTCTATTTTGTCGCTTATAAGCGACAAAGTGACATTCCCCGAAAAAGATGACGTTTGCGTTGTCAAATACGAGCGCAAATGCCTACTTTGGATATCGATTGTAGAAAAAATCAATTTTCGTCGATATCGACCGCTTTGGAAACGCCTGATTTAAATTGTAAAGTGGAAAGTAGAAATATAACAGCTCGTGGATGGTATCACGGTACATTCGAAACTGAGTATGTAGCTATGTAGCGTAAATGGATAAATGAAATGGTAGATGAGTAAATGAAATGGCAAATGAGTAAATAAGTAAATTAAATAGTAAATTAGTAAATGTGGTAAATAGTAAATTGGTGTACACTAAAATTCTAGGTGGTCTACCCCTCGGGTTAAACTGTGTATAAAAAAATTGGGAACGCTCTTGGTACCCCCAGTTTGAAAGACAAAGCATCCCTTTTTCTACTTGTTTATTTAATTAATCAATGAGTACTTATGAAACCTACGGTGATCTGGTTTGTCATATTGTTTTGTTATCAAAAGAAGTTACTAAATACGGATTTTCAAAAAGATCGGATGAATTTTACAAAGTGTTAATTTTCGAAATTACTTTTTTACATTTTTCCATAAATAACAATAACAGTTGAAAATGAGCGTTCCGGAAATTTTCTTCTAAACAAGTTCATTTCTATTCATTTGTTCCCTCCGACAATAGTTAACGAGATATTCAAAGTCAAATGTGAAAAAACACGACATTTTCCCTTTTTTTCTTGGTTTTTTGTTTATAACAATATGTTCCGGGCGTTTACGGCCAGGGGGAATATGATCTTCGGATTCAGAGAATTTTTTTACATAGGATGCGCTTGGTGTCGTTGAGTGAAGTGACAACATCCAGCCCAAACCGTATTTGACTGGACTATAGTGGAACTGTCAATAACTGAACGTACCTAACTGGCATAATAATACACGTCTGATTTTTATAGTATTTTACATTATTAGCCAGGTAAGTGAGTTTTTACTGGCGATAGGAGAAGTTGACTAGCGAGCCGTTAGGCGAGCTTGTCATCTCCTAGAGCCAGTAAAAACTATTACCTGGCGTATAATGTACAATATTTTATTTGTTACTCATTTGTAAACGTAAATAATTAGTTCTTAAATTGATTTCGAAGGAATGTCTAAAATATCATATTATCCATGTGACAGAGACTTCGCATTAATTCTGGCCAATGAAATTACTAGATTACTAACTTGTAAAATTTTTACAGGTCTGCTGTCAGTTTTACAAGTCAGTAGCGTTTAAACATGACGTTTACCCGTTTGCGTTTTGTCTTGTTAATCAACGTTTACAACTGAGTAACAAATAAAATCCATTACTCGCTTATTTCATATTTGCTTGGTAGTTACATGAGCTGTATGCATAATACCTTTAATAGCTAAAGTCAATATAATCCATTACCGTACTATAATAAGTAAACACGACAGATTTAGATCTCGTTCGAGGGATACACCTTATTGGATATCGTAATTTGAAATTTCCGTAAAAGCCAAGGTAAAAGCATATTTACTTGGACATTTTAAGAGCGTTGGCAGTTGGTTAAAATTAAAATACAAATTTAGAGAACAAAGACAACGGACGATACACCATTGCTTTTTCAACCCCAACAATTTGCTTAATTTAGTTAATTGCTTAGCACATGTTGCTGTTTTAAGCTATAAATCAAGTCATAGGTTTAGAATTGGTCGCAACGTAATTTACTAATGATGAGAGACAATTGTGTTGTCATTTATCAAACTCCACAATTTTCGTGGTAAATACCTTCTTGACGTCGTTTTCTAAACGGATCTCTTTCCAAATATTTGACACAGGTAGAGACGCTTGAAACTTCCTGCACTGTTTACTTTTCATTATTTCATAATGTTCTCTTGTAAAGTTAGAAATTCAATTTGCTGCAAAAGTTTCGTACACTTTCCGATGAGAAGCAAAAATGCTCGCCAAATTCTTTTAAACGAGTAAGCAAAATCTGTGTCAATATGTACTCTTCGGACTTACCTTCAAAGTCTAGAAACTTTCAAAACTGGATTTGATTCTATCCAAAGAAGCGGATTCGAAATTTGCGTTAAAAAATGTAAATTGACGCCTTTTTGGTTGTGCAAAACCCTCCAACATATAACCTCATTTTCAACGCACACGACATGTTTTAATTTATACAGGTAAAAATTACGTGTTTAAGGTGGCGTTTACAATGTATGGTAAACTAGTACAAAAGTGTCATTGCGATTTCCACAATAACTTTGTTGCGAAGTAAAAGAATGACCTTCTGTAAACGATCGATTGTAGTTAAAGGTTTAAACTTGTGAATGAAGTAAATTTTGTAACAAATTGTTATCAGTGTGGGATAAAAATGGAAGATAAATATGGCTAATTTTTAAGATTCTTATTTCTTAAATAACAGTGTAAGTACAGGAATTAGCAACGACGTATCACACATGGGGGGTCACTATTTAAGATTTAAAAGTTGGGGTGGCTGGGTTGGAGGGGGTGCGTCGCCAACTATGTCATTGTAATTCCCCCTCCGAATTACCGAAACGGATTTTGATTTTTTTAAATATCTCATTTATTTACTAAGATATGGGGGTGGTAAGTTTTCAAATTGTCACCCTGTATATTTGAATGAATGTTATTTCAACCAAAAATGTTGACTCTAAAGGCCGTTTTTGTGGAAAGAAAATTTCTTGACGACATCTATTGAGCCAAGGCACATCGTCACGGCAACGCCATGATCTCCAAATGTATTCATCGTTATCGGGTGCGATTCTATGCTACACAGTTTAGCAATTATAAGAGGGAGGTCGCTCACGTCATTAGAGGGCAAAGTACATTTTATTCAATGAAAGTACGTAATTTGAATTTCGTACGTAGGACGCATGGAATTTTAATTTGATATTTGATATTGTATTGTATTATTGAAATACGAATTATTTCCTGAGATGCTGTTTTTCAAAGTAAAGCGTGCATATCTTTTACATACGATAACCAATTGGTATCAGATTTTGCATACGCATGCCTTTAGTGGTGCCAAGTTAAACTGTACAAAATTGGAGGGGGGGGGGCATGTACTACCCTTCACGGTATTCTAATGAAAGGTCTCATCGAAATAAATTGGTTTGTACAAAGTATAACTTTCCCGTGCGACTCTTTTTCGAGATCAGTGAGCGGCGAGGCCCGAGGGGGAGGGGGGGGTTAAAAATTAATGTTATCTCTCATTGTATTCTAATTAAAGGTCTCAACGAAAGGAGCCGTTTTCCGTTTTCTACCAACTACTGCCCTTCTTTCTGTCCTCTAATCAAAGTACTGGGTGGAGAGGGGGGGAGTGGAACTAGTTTTATCCTTCATGGTACTCTAATGAAAGGGCTCAACGACAGAAATTAATTTCTACAAACCATAGCCTCGACCTCTTATCGTGTTCGGGTATATTCCCTTATACCTCAAGAACAGATTGTCGGAATAGGGTACTCACAAAGGGCGATTGAGACGTCTGCAGACGTCATTAGTGATGTCATATGCATATGCATGCCTTTAGTGGTTAAACTTCAGAAAATGGGGGGGGGCATGTACTACCCTTCACGGTATTCTAATGAAAGGTCTCATCAAAATAAATTGGTTTGGACAAACTATAACTTTCCCGCGCGACTCTTTTTCGAGATCAGTGATTTTTACTTACCTGGTAAACTGTGAATGCAACTACTTAAGTAATAACAGTTTTCACAGTGACCACATTTAATAATTAATAATTAAACGAGTTTATGTAAAATATGTAACGACTTTACTTGTTAATTTACGAAATAAAAATTCACTGCACTAACGCGATGGAACACTAAATATACCTACTTGTGTCGAGAAAACTCAATTTCCTGTACCTATACTCGCATTTCATGATATGTAATAAAAAATAAACCAAACAGAATATATCTCTCTCAAGTTCATATTACCTACATTACAACAGAGCATTATCGTCAATGCGTTCTTATGCCAGACGTTTTATTATTTTATTTATTTATTATCTCTCTCTTGTTCTGGGCCCTCAACAGGTTTGCGCCCAATTACAGAGTGACCCGCATAATGCTTTTTAGAGGTGTCTCTGCAGAAGGTCTAATTCTCATCTCTGCAGATGATAAATTCACCTCAACCCAGGTTGGAACACCCGACCTCCGGATTTATAGCCCAACTCTCTACCACTGAACCTCCATTGTAAGCTAAATGCCTAGTTAACGTTTTCTTGGAACGTGCTTAAGTCGTCCACAAACAAATGCCCACTAAAAGGGATTAAATTTCTTTGGGATGCGCTAAGTGAGTCAGTACCTTACATACTTACCTAGTTTCTACGACTGGCCTGCAGAGAGTGGAAATGAACCACCACTGAAATTTTGCGTCTTATTCAGTTTCATCAATAAATTTATTTGTTATTTAAAATCTCATCTTTTTAAATTTTTGTCTTTTTTGCGAAATTTTTGTCGTAATTGCATTTTTTATTTTGCATTTTCGCTGATTTTTAACGTCATTAAAATCCTAGCACTATTTATAAGTATGTGCTGTATTTAGTTTCTTGCACCATTAATAAATTACGTTTCTCTTCTGCAATTAAAAAAAACTATATTCTAATTGATTTTCGAGAAAGGAATACTTTAAAATGAAGCAAAAAAATTGGCCGGTAACCTATGCAATTACACCTGGGCCGTAAGTACCCAGTCCGCCCCTGCGCAAAGGGTACTGTGCATGCTGATCGATTAGGCTCAACTTTTGGAATTGTGTTTTATATGGTTAAAGCTATGCGCATATTGAATTTCATGCAATTCGGTTCATAACTAACGGAGGTGTCAAAAGGGGCTACTTTATTTTTTGGTCTACATACCAATTCATGAACTCCGATCTACAAATTTGATAAAGAATCCACCTGCAAAATTTCACCGTAATCGGTCCATTCGTTTATGACTTATCGTGCTAACGGACAGACGGACAGACACCGCAAAATTATAAACTCGCTAGGAGTTCGTTAATAACTGTTTTATAATGACATGATAGTCAATTTAGAAATAGAATCTTGGATTTAGATAATACAGAGGCTGATGTAATCCTGCAAAATGTTCACTAGTTCTTCGGTTCGTAGATATCCTTCATGAGGTTGCAATGAATTATAATTATAGGTCTATAATCTAACTCATTTATTTAATTATAAAGGTTTAAAAAATGAAATGGTTAGTACTTTAGTAGGTAGTACAAAAATTTGCTCGCGAGCATGAAATGGAATACGCCGCAGCCCGGAATTATTAAAATAAATGCACTGTTGAACGAAATGTTTTTACCAAATTATTTACAGCTTTATTTACAAATTTTTGCTAAGGTGCGCTAAGAACTTATATCATTTTCAAATTTTTGAGATCTAAGCGCAAATAGTAGAATTCGGTGCTACATCCTAGATACTCATATAGGATGTAGCAAAGACACAACTATTCTTTCCAATTTTTTGAAAATTCCTAACCGAAGACGGCGCATGCCTAAACGAGGGTGCAAAGAAAATTGCGACAATTTTTGACATTCCCTATTCAATTTCGTACAAGGTCAATTTATTATTTTTAGAGAAAATAGGTATTTTTACTTATTTGGGAAGATAAAGCACTTGGTAATACAATTAATTACAACGAAATTAATCACGGTAAACGTCAGCAACCGAGAAAGCTGAATATGAATTGAATACAAATGCTAAAAACCCAGTTCTATAAATTACAGATATCAAATTACAGCGATCGTCCTCGGTATATTATTCTCTCGACAGTTGCGCCTTATCTGTTTATTTTTACGTTCGAATATGGTAGGTCGCGGAATCTTGTGGTGGATAGCAACACTATTCTAATATTGCGGGCGGTGCGGGGAGTGATTTCCAAATTCTTCAATGTAAACACCACCTTAATTTCTTTACATTATGCACACACTGCACAACTATCCAGAATTAAGTATAGACTAATAATTTTTCAGCTTTCCTTCCCACAATGGAGATATTCATCAACAATCTAACACCCCTATTATCACTAATAAAAGTACCTACGCGTTGGAAAACAAATGAATGTGGTCGTGGCGTATTTAAACAGCAGAATGGTGCACCTGCACATAATTCTAAAGCCGTTCGGGAATATCTTTCAATGAGGTTTCCCGAAAAACTGATTAGCACGCATTCGGAAACACCCTGTCCAGCGCTTTTGCCCGATATAACCCCGCTTGATTTCTTCGTGCAAGGGAAGAGAGGACTGAGGGGGTTCAATTTCGTTTCTTGCTCTAATTAATTAATTAATTCATATATCTTCTATTAATTTAATTTGATTTGTTTTTTTTGTAAATTGTATCAATTCACTCATTGGATTGCTATTAAATAGTACGTAGATAATATACACCGTTAATTGACCTAGAATTATAGCTGCAATTAAACCATATAAAGGCTATAAATCATTGAATTAAGAATAAAAACGATTTTAAACAATTGATATCGGAATATCATAGCCGCGTACTGAAAAAAAGGAACTAGTTGATAGTTTAGCAAAGACAACGTGTCGCTGATCAAAGAATTAAGTCTACCTTAAAGAGCATTAAAAGTTGCTGTGGTGTGGAGGGTCATTTATAGCTCATAGGTCAAAAATTAACTCCAGAAAAAAAATAGTTCTTAAAACTCGATAAATCCAATTTTTACAAAATATTTCTACAATTTTTTTCCTTCTTTTGATTGCGCAACATTTCTCCCATTTAACCAAATTTGTATCTCTTACATTTTTGAAATGCATTTTTCAGATAATAACAAAAATGTAACTTTTTTTATAATGGATAACTAGATCGTAATGAAAATGATTGAAAAATCTTGATTATTCGAAGGAGTTGGGCTATGGTGCATTAAAATTAAGAACTTTTGTATCGAATTTAATAAACTGTCATATGATGTAATAATATACAGGATGTCCATATAAACACTTTTTTGTCTGAAAAATGTGGTGTTGGTTTGCTTTTTTAATTTAACCGTTTTTCTAACTCTACAACTTAGACAGTTAGCAGTAGGTCGACTTAATTTGAAACAGACTGTATTGTGGCAATATGCAATAAAAAACGCGCAAGTGAAAATGTTGATCGACATATCAAGTGTATTTCCACAGAACGTAAAAATCTGAATTGTAAATTAATTTGTTCCTTTCATTGTAAATGCACTGTTTAAGATGAGAAATGGAATACCTATAAGTAATTAAAATTCTGACAAGTACAAGAGAAGAAGAAAAACTTGATACGTAGGTATCTACGTTTTCATTTTTCAAAATAATAGAAATCTGCAACAAAAAGCTTCAGGTGTTAAATTGACGCAGAGTACGTGCCAAGATTTAGAAACCTAATCGGAAAAGAGCTTTCGGCGTGCAAGTTTATCCGCCAATTAAGTCGGCAGACACGTTCGATAAACACCACAAAAGACATAGTGTATACTGTTTCATATTTCCAACGGGTGGTAATAATAATTTGTGGGATTTTATTTTCTTTGTGAATGGTGAATAAGTGCCACTGAAGTTTCTATACACGTTCCGGCCTACGTCTGTTCGACTTTTAGGATAATCTGTCGCAATAACCGTTTAGAGTTTAAGGGTTTGAGATAATATTATGTTGCGGTTGTTTTGGGTCCTTGACCAACGCGGTATCAAGACTGAGAAAATAAAAGCCCTAAAAGGGCACTTAACAAAAGCACACGGCCGACACACAGGTTATATATTTGCTTTAATCAAGAAACGTGCTATTCAAAATCGGTGCAAAGTCAAACGGCGTAAAAAGACATCCACTTACCGAGAAAGATGTCCTCATCATCGTGAGCGACGTTCGCGGTTATGGCGGCCATTCCCTGAACAAGCGCGAGAAGCGACGAATAGGGGCTACGGGTATCCGAAAAACTTAACTGAAGACCTAAGGGGGCTCTGTAGAACTCGCCACACAACATCCCCGGGCATAACGAGACGTTCTCGTTACCTGAAACAAAAAATTACCCAGGTAAGTAATTATCACTCGCACTATTCCTGAAATAATCGTTTCAGTTATAGCAATGTTTGCATAGAGATGTTGTAATTAGTTCAAACTAATTGCCCAATTAGAGGTGTTGATTACCCATTTAAGGCGTGTTAATTATAGCACCATAATAAACAGGCCTATGTATAGAAGGATCCGCCAAAATTGAACTGGCTTATTTTTTAAAACCGCTTTTAAGGGTGTAAATTGCTTTTATGTAAAGAAGCGGGGCCTCGCGAATTTCAGCGTTAATGGTATTGTACTAGCTCTGGATAAATTAAAGCCGATAAGATAAGTGCAACAGTTTGATAGAGCCTACGCCCTACGTTATTCCGAATTTCTACGACACATTTTAAACTTCCGATAATTTGCAAATTAGCAGAAATCTATTCTGTAGTAAGAAGTCACATAATTTAACACAAGCTAGGAGAACTATGAAATTTAAAAAAAATGTTCGGATGCCGTTTTAAACTACGTAATGTGAGAGGGTAATACCTAAATACGTGTGGTATATTCTTTTGCATACATGCCTCAATTCAATTGGTAATTGCGAGGGAAATTGGCATATTTCTTTTATAGTCTCTGCCAATATCAGGTAGTCCATCCTATTCCTAGGAATTCTTTAGTATTCCTTTAAATATAAAGAGAACACAACAGACTATCGAAGAGCGAAATAAGACAGTGATAGCTCCATTTGAAAAAAATAGATATGTCACTTTCAAATTCGGAAACTTTAACATTTTCTTGTGAACACCCTGTATCACTAAATCCAACTCTCATTGTCGAAATGTAGCCCTTTATTCGGATTAAAATTGTTGAAGGTATTTCTCAACTTCAAAAAAGAAGGCCGCTACGATTTATCAAAGTGAAGCTTGTAACAGTTTAGTTTATTCTTATTCAAATTTCAAAATTACCGCTTGCTAGGTTAGGTAGGATATAGGTGAGATGGCGTCACTTGTACGCGTGTTTCTTTCCTCGCGCAGAATCGCGTTAATTTTTCACTTCATTTCCGTTTTAAAGCCAACGAGGTTGTACTTGTTGTAGAGCGTGGCATTGTGAATTCTTCTTAAACCAGTGGGTAATATTTGCCATCATTCACGTAAAATCTCTGGCAATTTTACCTTTTTATTGGCGTTGTCGAGTAGAGTAACTCAGAAGCCGTTTTCTCCATTGCGAGGCTATATATCTGGTGGAAGTTCATCGCCCTACCTACATGTAAGTGAAATGGCGTTGGTTTTCTTTTACGTTATGTTATCTAAAATTCTTTCAGATTCACAACCTCTTGGATAATTTCCATATTTCATTGATTTAAGTATTTTTCATTACCCTCCTGACGATTTCAGGTATGTTATTAAAAATCTCGTTAAGGGAGTGTTACATCTTCATTACTTTTAGGGGGTCCATGTAGTAGACGAATTCTTGTACCGGTCAATCCATGTAGTAG